>NC_092873.1:318199966-318499966 GCF_028372415.1 Notamacropus eugenii | reverse complement strand
CAACTAATGAAAGGGTGAGGAAAAACAAGGACGCCAGTGTCCGTAGACTGTATGTGAGGGGAGAAGTGATGGTAAGAAGAATGAAACAATAGGAAAGGACAACATTGTGCTAAACAGCGTTTTATATCTTATCCTAGAGATAACAGAGAACCACTGGAGTTTATTGAATGGGAAGTGGGGGTGAGGACTTAAGGAAAACCACACTGGCAGCCGAATGAAGGATGGTTTGGAATGGACAGTCAATTGCTATCTGAATAGCTCACACCTCCCTGGACCACTGGCATTCCTGGCTCTTTGATTTAAGACAACTGAAAGACAGGCATAGGGTCGGGACTTTCCCTAATTATCCTTGTCTGAGCTTGTTTCTGCCCCTCCTCTCTCAACCCCCAATGTCTTCTAAGGGGTAAAGGTGGGGAACATCCGCTGGGTAATTGGAGGCCTCTGTCAGAGAGGCTGGCCAGGTTCAGAGCGTAGGATAATCTCTCTCTGGCTCACAAGCAGTTGCTGGCAAAGACTGCCCTCCCTAGTGATGCCATGGCCTGCTGAAAGTAAGCCCTACTTTAGGTAGATACAATGTACCAAAATCCAATTTGGGGAGGCAAACAGCCCTGTGATTATTCTCGTTATAATAAAAATTCTTTGTTTTAGTAAAGGAAATATCCTCGGCCATGTAAAATATATTTTTATATTTTTTTTGAAGAAGGGGAGGTCTTGTTTCCAACCTGTTAGTTCAGCGATGCAGAAAAATACTGTGTAGAAAATTCCTATGTTCTGATTCATAAAAACTAAATGCAGATGCAACTTTTCAAGAATTGGTCCACCATGTAAACACAGTATACATTATGAGTGCAAGCACGGATAACTGAATAGGATCATAGGAAGGAAGGAAGGAAGGAAGGAAGGAAGGAAGGAAGGAAGGAAGGAAGGAAGGAAGGAAGGAAGGAAGGAAGGAAGGAAGGAAGGAAGGAAGGAAACCCCAAAACATCTAGTGAATAATAATATCTTAGTCTCTAAGTCTCTCTAGCCCAAACAAGCAAATAACTCTCATGAGGATGTAAATAGCCCAGGAGAGGTTCTCATTATATAGTATGCTAATGTTTACAAAGTACTTTCCTCACAACAACCCTGTGACTTAGGCGATGTATGTATAATTATCTCCATTTTACAGGCGAGGAAATAGGCTCAGAGGGGCTCTACAGCTAATAAGTATCAAAGCCAAGATTTGAACCAAAGTTTCATGACTCCAGTCCAGCACACTTTTCTATCACACTGTCTCCTGTACAGCCAGCCACATGATGTTCTGAAGCAAGCTGAGGGAAGAGAGATGGGGATAACTGTACCTTGCCGCTGTGTGGACTCGCTCCCCAGTGAGGAGCCTTTAGTTACAATGCAATTGGTAAGGCAAAATAGAACCTTGGGGCCCTTCAATCCTGGGGGCCCTGAGGCATCTGTCCCTCTTTGCTGGAAGCTTAATCTGCCTCTGAGGTGCAATTTGGATTTCACCTGACACCACCACCCCATCCCCCTCCTCTAATCCAAGTGAGTTTTCTTCTCACACTGGCACTGTGCAGGTTCCCGACCTCTGGCAGCAACCCAAGGAAGACTGGCATTTTGATGGAGATGTTTGCATTTCTTTGTAGTCATGGCAACCTGCTCTACAGAGCAGAGAGGCAGTGGTTAGGAATCTAAGAGCTGCCATTTGGTTGTGTGGGGGTGGGTTACTAAAACATGCTGGGGAAGGGGAGAAGCTCCTCCTCTGGAGGACTTTAGAAATAATATCAATCCATATGAGTAATGTGGGGCACTTTAGGCAGGGTCTTGCCTTTTGCCAGAGGAATGCGTTCTATGACCTCCCTAGGCTGCTCCTTTGTACTACAAGGACCTACTTATTCCATTTTGCTCCACCCCTCCTCTTCTCAGCAACATCCTTCCCGTACCTCCAGGGAGAAGAGAAAGGGGAAGGAGAGAGGGAAGATCTCTAGGCTGAGGTCTGAAAATAGCTAGTGATTTTGCCAGACCTGAGGAGTTAAGAAGGGGAAGCAGAGAGGTCAAGGAATGTTGCTGTCCCATCACCTATCTTGAAAAGAAGGACCCGTTCTCCCTCTATTTCTTATATTTCCTTACACAGCTCTTCTATTTCAGCTGTTTATGTCCTTACCTCAGAGAAGGGAGCAAAGAGATCCTAATTATTTTTGTCTTGCACAGCTGAGCCCCACAGACTTCCATTTCCTCAGCTGAATGCTCTCATTCTGGCGGTGTCAGGTGTGTCTGGGACCTCTGACTGCATTTTCTGTGTAGCAGAAGCTAGTGTCACAACTATTTTCCATCAACGGTCTCTCTTTCCCAACCCCCACATCTTGTCCCCCCAAAACACATACATACTCACTCATACACATACACACACACACACACACACACACACACACACACAGAGTTTTTCTTTTTCGGTGCCGTGTTTTCCTGAGGCTCTAATAAGGAGAACAGATTACTAGACCTTGTCATTGCTGTGGGTCATGGACATCTCAGGAAGAAATAAGGAGGGGGATGTATATAGCAACTAAAGAGTACATACCAGAAACCAGCATCATGCATAACCAGGCACAGACAGAAGGATTCATCTCCAGCTAGTGTCACAATTATATTTTAACAGCTATAGACAGTGGCCTGTAGGTACCGAGTTCCCAATCAGAACTGGGGGTGGGAGGGAAGAGGAGTGGTCTCAGCCATGAGTGAGAAAAGTTCTAATTGTATAAAGAACAAGGAACAAGTTCCAAAAACTTAGCTGTGTGGCTCTGAGCCCAGGAGCAGAGACAGGGGACTCAGTTCTAACTTTTGGCCCTGCATGCAAGCCTGCAGTGGAATAACCATCAGGAAACTAGCCCCAAAGGGCATTCAATTTGTTCATTTACTCCAAGTCTATAGAACTTTCAGTCAGCTAACAGTAACTGAATCCAGCAGTAGACTACTGAAATGAACCACACCCAACCCAATAAATCCAAACTTGGGTCAGGAATTTGCAGTGTTCACACCAGAAGGGCAATGAACAAACTTTCCCTAGATCACATGACAGTGTATCAAATTCACATCTACCAATTCTTTCAAGACTTAAGGATGTTACATATATATATGTATATACATATATAGAGACAGAAATACAGCTGAGGAAACTGAGGCAGATAGAGATTTAATAGGCAATCTGGGGATGCGGGAAAGAGAAACTATAATTGCTGACATGTTAGATATTTAAAGGGTGACAAAAGCCTCTCTTATGAGGAGCTTTGGGTATAGTTCTTGAAAGATGGGGTTGAAAAGAATGAGTCAACTTTCAGGTATTTTAATAAAACTATATCACCTACCTAGGATGAAGGCAGTAAAAGTCCTTGTGCCTTGCCCAAACTTAGAATATCCCTGAAACACAATTATCTGTGGTGGGTATGTGTGTCAGAGACATCATTTGTTGTTGCTCAGTAGTTTCAGTGGTGTCTAACTCTTGGTAACCCCATTTGGGGTTTTCTTGGTGAAGATACTAGAATGACTTGCCATTTGCTTCTCCAGATCACTTTACAGATGAATAAACTGAGGAAAACAGGGTTAAGTGACTTGCCCAGGATCGAATAAGTGTCTGAGGCTGGATTTGAACTCAGGTTTTCCTGATTCTAGGCCTGGCACTCTATGGCACTACCTGGCTGACCCAGAGACGTTATATCCCCTTATAAAGAACATTATGATATGACCTTATATGGTTCTTGACCTGCCTCCAATAGGCAAGTTGATTGTATTGGTGTTTTCCCCCCATCTTAGGGCAAAAGTTTGCCCTTACCTCAGTTGATGCTTATTCCATATATGACATTACAGTGCAAGTCATCACACTCAGAGCTCTTACATAACATAATGTTCTTCTTTATGATGCCCTATCACTGATACTTTTCAAGGCATTCATAAACTAAGATGAAAGCCTGAGGTTGGTTCCACTATCACCACTTCCTCTGAATTTTCCATTTCCGTGATCAGCCTCTTTCAGAAACAAGCATTATAGAATACTGAAATATGCTCTGGGAACAACTTCCATATCATACCCCTGATCATCAGGGCTGGGTGTCCTGTTTGTGAAGTAATGTTACTCTAAGACTTGGGAGGTTTCTCCGATATAACAATTTCTTGGATTTGTCCTCCAGAAAGACTTAGTATATGAGAATGGACTTCTTTTAGAAATATTTCCAGTTGATCCCCCTCAAATGCCTCCTTTTTCTGCCCACTGCATTAGTTCATCCAGACTTCAAGGTATTTATGTGCTTACAGAAGTTTCTATACATCTAAGGGAAATGGTTCATGTCCCCATTATTGACATGCTGTGGAGACCATGGGGTAGAACTTTTATGGAATGCTTTGTTTCCTAATGACATGAGGGGAGGTAAAACTATATTTACTTTATTACAGGGAACGTAAATTCACCCAGAAGAAAGAAGATCCCTTATCTTATTTGTCCCAGAGGTGCTAAATGACTTGCCAATAATAACACAGGTAGCTAGGTAACATACTGGATGCAGTGCCAGCACATGGAGTCACAAAGAGTCTGACATGACTGAAAATCAACTGAACAACCACAAAAATATTTACACAGGCAATTGCTATATAAGGTTCTTTTTCATCTATTAAGTTCTATGGCTATATAGGGTAAGATAAAGTGAAGGAAAAATTCAACTCCTATTTTTTGTCTGTTTTCTCTAGGAAAGAAAATGATCTTCAAACTAAAAAGAGTACAATGAGGATAGAATGAAAATGGGTAGATGATGCCCTGTTTTTTTAAAAGGCAGAAAGGGTAGAGTCAAGAAACTGTAGAATTGTGAACAACTCCAAGCAAAATGCTGGAACATATTCTTGAACAAAAGAATTGTGGCTTCTTAGAAAAAAAATTGATTACCACTAGAAGTCAATGGGCAGGAAGTCAACAACATTTATTAAGCACCTAGGTTTTCACTGGCATTGTGCTAAGCACATGGGATATGAAAAAAAAGCAAAAAAAAATAGGCTTAAGGGGATTGGGAAAGATTTCATTGGGATTGGGAATAAAATAGCATTTTAGCTGAGACTTGAAAGAAGTCAGAGAAGCCAGGAGATGGAGATGAGGAAGAAGATAATTCCATGCATGGAAGATAGCCAGTGAAAATACTTAGAGTTAGAAGATGGAGTGTCTGTCTTGTTAGAGGAACTCCATGGAGACCAGTGTCCCTGGATCATAAGTATGGGGTCAGGGGGAAGGAAGGGTGAGTAAGACATAAGAAGACTGGAAAGGTAGGAAGTGTTCATGTTATAAGGATTTTATAAGACAGAGGATTGTAAATTTGAACCTGGAGGTTATCAGGCAGCCACTGGTGTTTATTGAATAGAGAGGTAACACGGTCTGATGTGCATTTTAGGAAAACCAATTTGACAACTGAGTGAAGGATGGAGTGGAACAACCGAGCTTCACCATCCACTAACATTTAACTTACTTGAATGAAGAAGTTGGATGGTGCAGTGAATAAAATAGAGTGTTGGACTTGGAACCTGAGTTTGGATTCTTCCTCAGAATGCTATACACTATCTGTATAACCCCTGGGCAAGTCACTTAACCTTTCTCAATCTAAGTTTTCTTACTTGTAAAAGTAAGTAAGTAAAGCCTGGATGACTGAGAGGATGTTGCTCTCAATGGTAATAAGAAAGTGAGGAAGAGGGGAAGGCTTATGGGGAGGAATAAATGGGAGGTGTTGAATTTAAGGACATCCAGATGGAGACACCCAAGGGCTAGTTGGAAATGTGAGATTGGAAGTTGAGAGAGAATTTAGGGCTAGATAAATAGATCTGAGAATCCTCTACATTGACATGATAATTGAATCCATGGGAGCTAAGGAGATCACCAAGTCAAATAGCACAGAGGGAGAAGTGAAGAAGGTCTAGGTAGAGCCTTGGGGTCATCCATGGTTGATAGATACAATCTGGATAAAAATACAGCAAAGATTAAGAAGTCAAACAGATTGGAGAAGAATGAGGCAAGAAAGCTGTCATGAAAATCTAGGAAGAAAAAAGTATCAAGGAAAAGAAAATAATCAATAGTATCCTAGACTGCATAAAGGTCAAGAAGGATGAGGATTGAGAAAAAGTCATTAGATTTAGCAACTGAGAGATCGTTGGTAAATCTGGATTGAAGAGTAAAGTTGGAGAGAACAGAAAATTGTGAGATCAGAAGTAAGACTGCTGGGGAAGAACCAAGATGCCAAGAAGCAGCAGCCCAACCAAACTCTCCCAACACTTCTTTACAAACAACTTTTAAAAAAGGTCATGGTGAGACATTTTCTTGACTAACACAACTTTAGGAGTTGGCAGGAAAGGTTTGTGACAGTGGGAGCCATCCTGGAGTATATGCTATGGCACCAGCAGCCGCATGCCTTAAAGAGAGCCTGGCAACAGCAGTTTTGGGAGCTTTCAACCCAGAGATCATAAGGGGGTTTGGCAGTCAGGTTGTGCAGTTGAGAGAATGCTGTATCTAAAGTCAGGAAGATTCATTTTTCTGAGTTCAAATCTGGTCTCAGACATGTACTAGCTGTGTGAGCCTGGGCAAGTTATTTACCCTTGTTTGCCTCAGTTCCTCATCTGTAAAATGAGCCAGAGAAACAAAAACCACTCCAGTATATTTGCCAAGAAAGCCCCTAAATGGGGTCACGAAGAGTAAAACATAACTGAAAATGACTGTAAGGGGGTCAATCAACTAGTCAAAAGGAGATTACAAGTCATCCTTTCCTGGTACAGGGTATAGCTGGCACTGATAGGCAACTCTACTGTTCATATGTACTTCTGGGTCATGGCCAGAGAGGAATGTTTGTGGTTGGTCACAAGGGAGCAAGGGCCCTGGTCCCAGTGCTAAAGCAGAGAGAAGCACAAGCACTTGTGGGTACAGGAGGGCAGGTGACCTGGTCATAGTTCCAGGGTTCCAAGTTCCAGTTCCAAGAAGAATGCTAGCGATTGTGGCTATAGGGAAGCAGGACTCTTCCTAGGTAAACATCCACACACAGCCCAGGAGAACAGTGACCATATCTCTCCCTGGATCACAGCACCATCAATATTCTTCATGTCAGAGTATCTGCCTTTGAAGTATCAATATGGCATGATTCCACATGGTTCTGGATCTTCCTCTGATTATATCAAAGGAAGATTATATTATATTATAGTGATTATATCGACCCTCTTCTTCTATCACAAGACAAGAGGTTGGTCCTTACTATACTTGACACATATTCAGAATATTGGGTTGCTGTACCAAATAGGTCTGCTGCCATGGCAACCACTTTCAAGACCTTCATAAAACACATTCTTTTCCATCATATGCCCCCTTGTATCATCACCTCTGACCAAAGAACTCATTTTACTGTTAAAGTTTGAGTGTGGGCCCACTGCTTTCATATTTACTGGAGTTTTCCATTGAGGAGAAGTCAAATAGGTTGGAGAAGAATAAGGCAAGGAAACTGTCATGAAAACCTAGAGAGAAAAGAGTATCAAGGAAAATAAGATAAACAGTGGTATCCTAGATTGCATAAAGGCCAAGAAGGATGAGGATTGAGAAAAAGTTAGTTCATATCCTGGAGAGCTGAACTGGACTTTTAAAAAACACCTTTGTAATTATCACGAGGTAATCAGGATTGGGTTTCTGTCTTCTAAAATCTAGGTGTCTGGTAAATCAGCATTGCTCCAAGAGGTCTCCAGCAGTGTCTCGGGTCCAGTTTTCTGAGTAATCCCAGTAGTCTAAATGATTACTTTTAGAAATAGTACCCATTGACTCTTTATAGCTCTTTCTTATTTCATTTTCTGTTCAGGATCGTGCAGGCCTCAATGTTTCTGTCCTTTTAGAAAATAATGTACAGCCTGGGAAAATGGTTCAATTCCCCCTTACTTGACAGTTTTCCTTTTCCCTGGAAAGGGTCAAATAGCATCTCCTACAATAACTTGGAGGACCAAGGGATGAAATTATTAGGAGATGGTTATATTTCTAATGATTTAGGGAAAGTGAAACTATATTTCTATAGTCCCAGTAAATGGTGATTCATGTGGTAAAAAAAATGGGGATCCTTCAGATGATTTGGTGGTAATTTTGAGTCACTAAATGAATGTGAATTTCATCTAATACCCATAGAAAAAGAGGATTAGGATAGCTAACCCCTACACGAAGTAGTCCAGGAAGAAGCTGAGTGGTGACTATTCTGAAATGTTACCCCAAAGCTATATTTCAGCATATCTTCATCTTTTCCTTGATCAAGGTTCCATAAATGTTACTTGAAATCTTTTTGGTGTAGAGATCACTTCAAAAGCATTGACAATTTGAACATCTCTCTCCAAGCGAGAAATGGATCGGATAGATATTAAATAAAATTGTTTCCTAAATTGCAGAGTACAGCATTAGTATTAATATAATTTTCTTCAGCATTGGCTTGTACCAATATAAGAAAAATGATGGTGTTACCTAAATTAGCTTTCATATTCAAGGCTATACTACACGAAATACCAAGGAATATTTTTTAATTTGGAGGGTCAAAAGGTCTAGAATCTAAGGGAAATGATGAATAACAGTTAAAATGTAGGAGGAAAATTACTTCTGAATCTCGTTATGTTATAAGAAATTAGTTGGGGCAGCTAGGTGGTGCAGTAGATAGAGCACCAGTGCAGGAATCAGGAGGACCTGAGTTCAAATCTCACCTCAGACACTTGACACTCACTAGCTATGTGACCTTGGGCAAGACACTTAACCCCAATTGCCTCATCCTGGGTCATCTCCAGTCATCCTGATGAATATCTGGTCACTGGATTCAGATGGCTCTGGAGGACAAGTGAGGCTGGTGACCTGCACAGCCCTCCCGCACTCAAAACCAAGTCAAGTGCAAGTCATGTCATTATTTCTCTGATGGCATGTTCTTCTTTGGCAACAAAGGACAA
This sequence comes from Notamacropus eugenii, assembly GCF_028372415.1. Classification (NCBI taxonomy): domain Eukaryota; kingdom Metazoa; phylum Chordata; class Mammalia; order Diprotodontia; family Macropodidae; genus Notamacropus; species Notamacropus eugenii. The sequence goes on along the minus strand of NC_092873.1, from coordinate 318,491,005 downwards.
ACACACACACAAAAATTAATCATCAAAACTATTTGGTACTTGTTAGAAAAAAACAAAGAAAAATAGATCAATGGAACATTCTATATAGGATGAAGCAAAAAAAAACAGTTGAACACAACAGCCTAGTGTTGAAGAAATCTGAGAAAACAAATTATGCATAAGAGAACTTTCTATTTAACAGGAACTGCTGGGAAAAGTGAAAAGTAATTTGAAAGAATTTAGATTTAGGACAACATTTTAGAATACATACAACAATAAACTCAAAGAGAAACTCAACTTGAATACTAATGACTACTACATCAAAAAATTAGAAGAGAATCACTACAGATGTCTTTTATAACTATGAGTAATAGAAGAATTCTTTTTCTCTTTCTCTTTGTTTCCTTTTTTTTGCTTGGTGACCCTATCCCTACTTTTGTTTCTCTCATCTCCCCTACAAAAGTACAACTTACAAAGTAGAACATATAATAAGAAATTTTTTTTTCTAAAAAACATGCATAGTCAAGTAAAACAGATTATTACATAAGTCATTTTTTAAAAATTATGCATTATTCTGCATTAAGTCTTTGTCAGGAGGCTTTGGAATTGTGGGTGTGCGTTGTATTGCTTAGAGCTCTTAAATCTTTCCAAGTTGTTCATCTTTACAACGTTGCTGTAATAAATTGTACGGCTGGTTCAATTCTTACAAGTCTTGAAAGCTTAGTTCGTGATGCCATCATTCAGCTCAACAGGATCTTCCCTCCCTGGGTGCTGCTGGAAAAAGCTAATGAGAGAATTCTCAACAGAGCAAGGGACGGAGGCCATCCAAAAAGATAAGATAGATTGTTTTAATTAACATGAAATTTAAAAGCCATTGCACTAACAAAATGAATGCAACTAGGATAAGAAAAGTTGTTTTATAAGCAGAAATTTTTTATTTAAACATTTCTAATAAGGATCTGATAACCAAGATGTACATGAATTAAAATATATGACTGAAAATCATTCCTTATTATATCAATAATCAAAAGATATGTGGAAATAAGTTTTCAAAAGAATTATGGTGTTTATAATCATATGAATAATTCTTTTTAAGTCGTTAATAAAAATGAAAATCAAAATAACTTTGAGGTTTTGCTTTATGCCTAATGTAAGAGAGAACAATAAATAGAACAACTGGCCCTGGAGTCAGGAGGACCTGAGATCAAATCCAGCCTCAGACACCTACTAATGATATAACCCTAGACAAGTCTCTTAACCCCGAATGCCTCCAAAACAACAACAACAACAAAAAAGTGGTGGTGGTGGTGTGTATTATTTTGCCCATATAGGTTATGTATGTCTATATGGCTCTTTCTAGATGTGGTTCACAGGGAAATAAGAATAAATATCTGGAGTTTCCTCCCTTCCCACTTTTCCAAGGGAAACTTTGATTCCTGCCACTAAGGGAAACAGAAATTTGGGTTTAGAGGCTGACCATTTTTTTCTACTTAGAAAATTGATCTAGAGTTATATCTATCTGCTTCTTTAAATGTGATTAGTCTGGGGAAATAATTTTTAGGTTCAAACTGTGCTCCTGATCACTATTCCTTAATGAAGTCCTGTACAACTTGGCAGTAGGGAGGGCCAAAATTAAAATGGGCTAAACTCAGGTTATTAGGGGCTCACTTTTCCAGTAAAGAGAGAGACTGACGATGGTTGGTTGCTGTGAGTCACGTGACAAATAGGAGAGAGGGTGCAGAAGCATGAAATTCTTTGGCAAGCCTCCCGTGGGCCATGTATGTCGTGCAGGCCTACCTTAATGGGAAAGGAGGCATCCATTGCCTGATTCTACAGTTCTACAATGAAAATACATAGGGAATAGCAAATAAACCCTTTGTCCATAGAGACAGCAAACAGAAAACAGAGAGAGTATACCTAAAAGAATGTATGTCAGACAATATGCTCCCATTGGGAGAAAAATAACTCAGTTTAACCAAAAGAAATCATATCAAATCTCACCCAAGGAAATTCCCCAAAGTCTCTAATATTGTTACTGTTCAATTGTGTCTAACTCATTGCGATCCTGAGGGCTATACTGTCCATCAGGTTTTCTTGGCAAAGATGCTGGAGTGGTTTGCTATTTTCTTTAGTGGGTTGAGGCAAACAGAGGTTAAGTGACTTCCCTAGGATCACACAGCTAGGAAATGTCTGAGGCTGGATTTGAACTCAGATCTTACCTGACTTCAGGCCCAGTGTTCCTATCCACTGAATTATCTAACTTTCTCAAACGGTAATAGAGATATGATCAAAGTGCCAATTCCTCTATATGATAGCTTCTTCTCAGAGTCTTTCTTCCTTCAAGAACCTGAAAAAAAGGTTCTTCTCTCTCAAAGTAGAAGTCAGAAGATCACAATCTCTCTTCTTTCTTGCTCACCCCAATTCTGCCTTTCATGCAGGTGCAGAGCACCAAGGAATTAGCATCTACCAATGAGGATAATCCCATGCAACTGGTACTCAGAACCAAGGGTAACATTCACAGATTGGCAAAGATGATAAAAGATAGGAATAGTCAACTGGAGTGACTACAGAAAGATAGGAATACAAACACTTCTGGGATAAAGTTCTAAACTGATCCAACTATTCTGTGAAGGAAGTGATTAAAATATTCACATTCTATGATCCACCTGTTACACTGATAAGTGTATAACCACCATCATCATCAAAGTCAAAACTAGAGATGTCCAGGATACACCAAAATATTTATGTCAGCATTTTTTGTAGCTGAAAGAAGTGAAATGAGTAGGAATCCTTCAATAAGTAAATGACTGAATAAATCGTAGCCCATGATATTACTGTGCTACAAGAAAATATGAATATGAAGAATACAGAGAGGTCTAGGAGGACATATAAACAAAGAAAGAAACAATAAGAAAAACAATATATGAAATAACAAAAACCATATTATATAATTACAAAATGACCAAGCTTTCCCTCAAAGGAGAGATATGGGAACAGATCTATCTCTGTTCTTTATAGGGCAGGTGACTACGAATATAGAACACTGAATATACTGTCAGACTTTTTTTAAAGTATTGGTTAGTTTTACTGGACTATCTTTTTTCTTTTGAATTCTTTGTTATTTATAACAAAAAGAAGGTAGAGGAATACTTGGGGAAATAAGGTGATATAATAACAAAAGCTATCAATAAAATTTTAAAAAGAAAAATAAAACAGATTCCTAAGTCTCTTCAAAAATATGATGCCTCTAAAATGGGTTTCTGCTCTGGCAAGACCAGTTGCTCTTTTTAAAGGCCATTTCCACTTCCTTATCAGTGAGTGAATTTCATAGTTCCACTGTAATCAAGGATAGGAACAGATGGCTGAAGAAATGTTAGCAAATATATTTCATGTTGCATTTATTTGCTGTCTTCCTTCTGGATCCATATGTAGATGCTCTTGTTATGATCAAGTTTAGCTGAGGCTCAAGCCAAGCTTTTTATGGGGATATCACATGGTATGCTTGAAATGGCTCTGGACCTATAATCAGAGGACCCGAGTCTGAAGATTGGCTCTTTCATTTACTACCAGTGTGAACACTGAGCAAATCATTTAATCCCTCTGGGCTCAGTTCTTTACATTTAAATTGAAGGGGTTGGACAAAATGGACTCTAATTTCTCTTTCAGTTCTAAATCTATGATCAAGGCTCATTTCTACTACTTTTTGCCATTTTTGTGAATTATACTATTCACAATTTTCTTTCATGCTGCTCCATAATATTTTACAAATTATCTTGCAGTCCAAACTAGTGTTTTCCTGGGCCATCATGCCATTCCATGTGACTAAGAGAGCAAGCATTTATTCACTTAGACAATTGTGGGCCCTTTAACATAGAAGTGACATAGACCTATGCTTTTGCACACTTCTTTTGGCAGGTTATAGTGGAAGAATTATAAAGAAGAGACACTGAAAACAGGACAATTAGGAGGCTGCTGTGATAGTCTAAGCAAAATGTGATAAGGATATAACCTAGTGTGGTAGCCACATGAGGAGAGATAAGGGAATAAATATGAAAAATGTTATGAAATAACTGGAAAAGACTTAGTAACAGCATATATAGGGATAAGAAAAAGTGCAAAAATGGAGGATATCTTCAAGATTGCCAACCACCATGACTGGAAAGATGGTAGGAAACTACCATAACAAACAAATGAAAAACAAAACTCAGGAAGATTGGAGGAGATTTAGGGAAGAGATAATGAGTTCCATTTGGACAATGATTATTTATTGATGTTAAAGCAAACAGCAAAAGCATGTACTGATAGGGTGCTTAATCTCCAATTCTAAAATCACATTTCTCTCTAAAAATCACATTTCTCCCTAGCCTCAAAACACTGTCCCAGGCAGTTTCTCCCCAGCCCAAGAACAGCCTGCCGCAGCAAAAACCATTATCTCCCTTCCTGCTACAGTAACCAACTGTACCTATAGAATTTATTAGTTTGAATCATCTGGGTACAGGCTGAACAGGTTGTGTACTGTGTCATAATGACATTTACTACTTACAGACCAACCCTATGCATCCTAGACTTAGATATAAGTATACTCCCTTACATTTATCTTGTCTAACAAGACATTGATGAGAGCAGCCTGGTATTCCTTAATTAGTCCTGACTGTTAGTTGACTTAGTGATGTTTCAGGCCTAAAACCACACCTCCATGTAGCTCCCCCACTTTGGGCTACCCTATGAACTCTGGATAAAATATCTGCGTAGATACTAAAAGTGCATGTTCTTTTAAAAACTAACCACTCCCAAATCCCACCCTGAATCATCACACTTGGCACGTTATACTATAGAAAATGCTATATAAACTTTACCTGTACTGCCTTCAAATCACAGGTTCCCTAAGAACTCTTGCCTGCTGAAAAGCATGATAAATTTTTACCATCTTGACCTCAACAATGCTTGTACCCACAAACTCATTCCAAGCGACCTGCCCCTGGTACTCCAATCTTTAGGAGGGGGTGTCTCCCCCGCCCTTTCCAACCCTCATCAGTACCACCCCCTTTTTTCTAGGAATTTTAGTTAACCTTGTAGACAAGTTGTATCTTTCTTTGAAGGTTTGCTTTTTTCGGAGTTATTTTTTTCTTTTTGCTTTGTGTCTTACCTATCCCTCCCTGGAAATATAATAGCTCATCATGGTGGAATTCTTTTCTGTTTGTCTGTTTATTCATTCTATCAGCCTTACTATGACTAAGCTCTGTGTGACATTCTCTGGAATGCCAAGGCTTAATATGGTTTTAATCTATCATTTGGGCTCCTGCTTCTGACTTCCCTGGGTATTGACTGAAGTGTTCTTCAGTAATAATGATAGCAACAGTAGCCTAGATCACATAGCTGCAAAGTTTCAGCAGGCCTTCCGTAGGCTGATTTAGAGCATGAGCTGATCATTGACCTTATGGACTAAGTTATGCAGGCTTTAGACCCCAGTTTGATTCGAAGCAACACAACTTCAGGCTTGCCTGATCATCCTTACACCATTGCTATTATGCTGTACAATGTTCTAGTTCTGCTCAATTCATATGTCTTCTCAGGTTTTTCTGAAACTATCCTTTTCACCATTACTTACAGCACAGTATTAACAATCATAAACCACTACATGCTTAGCCATTCCCCAATTGATGGGCATCTTCTCAATTTCCAATTCTTTGCTACCACAAAAAAGAGCTACTATAAATATTTTTGTACATATATATCTGAGTTTGGAGATTCTTTTTCTTTCTTTTATTTTTTTCTCAATTACATGAAAAATCATTTTTAGCATTCATTTTTTAAAAATCAGAGTTCCAAATTCTCTACCTCCCTCTTTCTCCTCCTACCTTCTTGAGAAGGCAAACAATTTTACATAGATTATACATGTATAGTCATGCAAAACATTTCCATATTAGCTATGTTGCAGAAGAAAACACAGAATAAACAAAAACAAGAAAAATAATGAAAGTTTAAGAAGTATGTTTCAGCTCTTGGGCGGAGGGAGAGCGGCCGCCAGGCCCAAAAAGTGACCAGCTGGAGGTCGAGCGGTGGCCTTGGCGATCTCGCCATGGCCGCGGATGGCGCTGTGCTCGCCCGGATGTTCATTCTGGGCCCCTATTCTGGCGCCTCGTGGGCCCCGGTGATGACAAGGTTCTTTCTGAGTAGTTCTTTGAAGAGAGCACATTCTAGTAAAGGACAGTCGGAACCAAGCAAGCAAACACTTAAGAAGCCCAAGTTGCCACAAGGACGATTTGATGCTCCAGAAGATTCCAGTTTAGAGCAAGAGCCACTAGAAACATATCCAGGTGATATCAATCCTCTTACAAAGGAAAAGGGTGGCCCCAAAGGCCCTGAACCTACCCGATATGGAGATTGGGAACGAAAAGGACGTTGTGTGGATTTTTAGTGGTCCAATTCTTGACAAAATGGTCTCTTCTTCTGAATGTAGTATATTTACATTCAACATGTTTAATTTCTTTGTGTTCCTTTCTTTAACTGACAAATCATCTGATTTGGAGAATGTCAGTCCAAAAATGATTAATTAAATTTTGGAAGTATTTCTACATTAGCACATTTGTTATTACAGATTTGTTAATGAAGAGATGATATTCAGGACTGCCTGTTAATTTATCAGTTAAGTTTAAATTGCTTACATAGTAAGTTCTATAATTTAAATTTTTATGGGGTTAAAGTAGTTCATTGTTTGAAAAGTAGAACATAAAATGCCATAAATTCCCAGATGTGTGTTTCTGGTTCTAGTCTCTGGTCTTCCTAGCTTAAAGTTGTGGAAACAAGTACTTGAAACACCATAATTGAGATCTTAAGAAATAATTATATAATTTATGCAAAATAATTCATTTCAATTCCACTAATTGAGAATTTGTGATAATTTGAAAAAGTATATTAGTAAAATAAATTAGACCACCATGCCATATCATCAGACCACCACCATATCATCTGAGGTTTTTTGCCAAGCAAGCAGTAGCATAACCAGCATTTCAGTTAAACAAGTCCTCATTGAATACCTTCTCTGTACCAAAAACTGTGCTAGACTGGGAGAGGGGAAAATAACAGAAGGGAAAAAGAGGAATTGACCCTGGCCTTTAGAAGCATATGGTGTACTTGGGGTAATAATAGTATGGTTTTCCAAAGTGTGGGCCATGCCACATTTGAACCACAAGTCTTCTGTCTGTAGGGTCAAGAAAGTTTGAAGCAGTAACCACAATTATTAAATGTTTTTAAATATAATTATTGGATAAATGTATCCTTTTATTTAATTAGAAACAAAATTCAAATCAAAATTGACATATGAAACTAGCATCAAATTCTTTTATGTTGGTGAGGGTGTGGTTGTACAGCTGAAGGCAGTGTGCCCCAACATAGGTGACATGCAGGGAATAGGTAGTTAATGGGGAAAGGACCCATTCCTTACACCAGAGGGAGGAATTGGGTACTTTTATCCCCCAATGCTGCTTGAATGCTCCCTACCAGCCCTTCCTTATGGTAGGTGGGACTAGAGGAGGCCAGTTAATTGGCACTTGGACCATAAGCACAGCCCTTTCCTCTGGTGGGGGGGGGGGGTCCTAACCTTTTGACAATTAATTCACTTCATTGGTTATTTTATATTTTATGCCACTTTTACTTTTATGTGTAAGGTTTTTTTTGTTATAAAATTGTGATAAATACTTAACTGTACTTGAATAAAATGCAAGCTAAGAAAAAAAAAAAAAAGAAGTATGTTTCAATCTGCATTCAGGACATATCTGTTCTTTCTCTGGAGATGGATGATATTTCTCATGATAAGTCCTTTGGAATTGTCTTGGATCATTATATTGCTGAAAATAGCTGTTATTCACAATTGATGATTATGTAATATTATGGTTATAATGTACAATGTTCTCCTAGTTCTGCTCACTTCCCTTTGCTTCAATTCATATGTCTTCCCAGGTTTTTCTGAAACTATCCCCCTCATTTCTTATAGCACAATAATATTCCATCATAATCATAAACCACAACATATTCAGCCATTCCCCAATTAATGGGCATGCTTTCCATTTCCAATTTTCTGCCTTCACAAAAAGAACTACTATAAATATTTTTGTACATGTAGATTTGAGTTTGGAGGAAATTAAGGAGAGAGGAATAAAGAAGTGTTGGTCATCTCACAATGGGCAACAGCTGATGCCTGCCTCACCTGGACTTCCTATCAGACATTATGTCTATCTAAATGGTCAAGGTGAAAGGTGAGTACGACCATGTGTGTTTTATCCTGTGTGCCAGTAGCAGGAGCTCAGAGAGAAACGAGTCCAGTGAAAGGAATGGACATGCTCCAGCCTTACTTTTATGTTAAGAATATATTTGCTGGATTTAATATTATTCCTCATGAACACAAAGACAGATTGACTCTATCTTTATGATGCTGGGCATCCTTTTGTAGAATTAGGGTTCAATGAGAACTATTAAAATGAAATCTTTTCTAGTACAAGACTGGAAGATCAAAGCCCAACCTATTGTTCTAGAGTTTTGCCCTCTAACTGGGGGCATAAGCTTGACCCATTTTATAACTAATATTCTAAGTACAGAATTACTATTAATTTGGGCCCTGTTTATAAGTCTTCTTCGTAGATAAGAGGTAAGGTTACACATTACTGTGTAAACTTAATAGTGGAAAAATATTAATAAGGCAAGTTAAACTTTGAAAGTGTGTCTTACCTTTGGAAAGTCAGTTGTTAAACATTTACCAGTACATTCCTATCCTGATCATTAGCCTCTGGGCCTGGTCCTAGCTCCAGTGTTAGGGAGATAGAGTAGCCAGCCTACCTAGGGCCTGAACTCATATTTTGAATACAAAATCCTGCTGTAGAGTCTTTAATGGAGGGTTGACTCTGTGACCTTGCTGGTGGGGAGTGGAGAGGAGGTGGAGGTGCCTTATTCAAAGTAAGGGAGCTACAGCTCTACTCATGCTTCATAGCTCCTTCTCTGGTTACTTGCCAGTGATCTGAATTCTTTACCTTGGGCTGGAAAAAAAAAGTCTCATTTTGTTTTCTCCTTAGATTTTCAGAACATAACTGTCAGACACTCTTCCTAAATCCTTATTGGAATGGTTAGGAAAAGATCTAGGATATACTGCATCCTCCTTTCCTGTTATCTCTCCTGTTATATGTTTTGTTCCACTTTATTTTAAGCAAGGATTAACCTCTGTTCATTGGTGGAAACAGATGTACCTTGCCTCCCTGAGGGGTGGGCTAGAGTTAATGGGAGCAGGGGAGAGGAGAACTCTAGGCTCTTTGAATCTTTTCAAGTTTTCTTAGGGCTCTGAACATTCTTTAAGCATATTTGACTCCAGCTTTAAGAGGGAAGATGGCTGACATCAATCCCACTTCTTGTTGCTGCTAAGGGGAAAATAAAACTCTGGGAAGAAGGTGACATGAAGGGAACTGGAAGTCTCCATCATATCTCTGCCTCAGCTCCTACATTAGAGATGTCAGTGAATTTCCCCTTTGGGTAAAAATCTGGGACTCTCTTGGTTGAGCAGTTATGTCACTGCCAATGGGAACGCTCCTTCACATTTTTATTGTCTGGTATATATACTCTTGTGTATACTGTCTCTGATTTTTGTTTTGACTTGACTAAAGGGATTTCTTTGCTAAAAAATTTTTTTAACTGTTTATAATAGAGATTTGTGATTTTTCACCTGCAACTTTTTCTCTTCCTTGTGTCCTGGCAACGCTTGCATTGGCTGCCTTGTGAGAGGCACTAATGGCCCTAGGAATTATATTTCTTCCAAGAACAAGTGAGGATTCCTATCATGGATCAGGACTAAAGGGTGGAGGTTTCCTGCAAAGCAGAATATCTTTAAATCTCTCTGGAGAAAAAAGAGAGAGAAATATACACACACAGCAGCAGCAGCAGCAGTAACACTGGCAGTCAGGGCAAAGTAGCTGGAGTCTTTTCCTTTCCCTGGCTCACAGCTAGGCTTATTAAAAGAATCCAACAGAGTGACTGAATTTGGGCCTCTTAGAGATACTGTTGGAACAATGGCAAAGCCCTCGGTCTCTCCCTTTTGTTTGTATTGCAAGGTTATCTACTAAGGGTTTATTTGCTATTTAAAAATTTTACTTACCAATTATTTACATTTTTAACAACGGTTTACTCCATAAAGATAAGATAATTTTAACTGCATACTGAGTTTGCTATTTCAGAGTGTGAGAGAGGGAAGGGAAACCTGTGGGTATTTGATTGTGCTAAATTCAACTGGCTGGGAGATCACCCTTCCAAGCCTGGCAATCAACAGATACCCTGGAGGCTCAAAGCAGTTTATGAATTCTATTCGTAATTTGTATTTTGAAGTGGTTTTTTTTTAACTCTGCAGAGAAATGGAGCTAGAAACTTCATCCTAGACTAAGACCCTAGCGAGCTAATCTCATTGTCTCCAGACAGGTTGCTTTACAACAGTGTCCATTGGATTTTTCCCTACCAACAAAAGAAGAGGTGGAAAGAGTAGAGTCCTAAAGAGGTCACCTACTGATCTAGCCAAGTGGGAATCATTTTTATATGGAAATGTTCATGTAAATTGGTGTTTGTGAAGCACAGAATAACGAACAAGTAAAAAAAAAATTTTTTTAAGAAAAAAGTCAAAAAATTAAGACAATACAAGGAGTCAAAGCACCAGGAAGAAGAAAATTATCAATTAAACAGTAACCTAAAACTTTGCTACAGATAAAAATTCCAAAGGGAAAACTCTGAAATGTAGGATGTGGAAAATTTCTGGTCATTTCTGGTCATATTATTGGATCATATCCTGTCCAAACCAGTGAAAATGCAAGTTGGATCAAATCTGAAATAGAAAGTATGAATGGCATTAATGTAACGACTGAGCAGACGTTATGTCCAAGGAGAAGACTGAAACTTTAGCTTCTCTGAAAAACTTCAGGATGAAAAAAGATCCCTAATTGTTGGCTCGAACATCTTAAATCATGAATTACTAGCAAAGAAATTTACCAGCATCTTTTCAGACATAAGCCTGAACCCAACTGTTCTTAACTGAAAGCATCATATACCCATTCCAAAATATAAAAACACCAGTGATCTCTATTACGTGTTTATGTACTATTAACACTCATAGCTTGTATCACTAAAAAAAAAAGAAACTAGAAAAATAAAAAATTAATGTATTGTTCAACGTGCAAAAAGAGTGTAACAAATGTCTTGTGGATTTAGAAAGTAATTTATGATTGATTTAGTAATTACTGAAAAGTGCTGTAACATTTATGCTGTCTATATTAATTATCCAAAAGCTTTTGACTCAATTCTACACTTATGACTGATACTGTTAATGTATAAAATAGAGCCAAGTACAGTGAGAATGATAGAGTATTTGTACAAGAAAAACTATTATAGATTTTAAACACACCAACAACATAATATCAAGAAGGATTCCCATAAAATGAGACATTTTTTTCTGGTAGACATAAGCCTTTACGCTTCCTCCTATGCTTATATCTATTATCATCTTTTCTAAACAGAACAAAATGTCATTGCTTATTATTGTAAACCTAACAATCACTAACAACCAAAAACATTTCAGTATACAAAATAAAACAAGATAGAGGATTTTATAAGAAACTGCGAACTTCTATAGTTTTTGTTTTGAAAAACATTTCACATTCACATTTCAGTGTTTAATTCCAGCACTGCTCTGATTGTCTTTGCCCCTTCTAGACCTCCTTTTGAATTTTTCAAGGTATTTTCTTTAAATTTTCTTTAAATGCTTCATTGATGCTCATTTCTTTCTTCTGTTTTAGAGAGAAGGGAGCATTACTACCGCTGCCCCTCTTCCACCCTAAATTTTCCCCTTCCACCAAAAAAAAAAAATAACAAGTCCTCCACTGTAAGAAGTTAGACATTGGTCAGCAAAACAAATCTATAAACTGTCTATATCCCAAAAATGTACCTTTCACATATATTTCTTGTCCATTTAGCTCTCTGTCAACAAGTGAGGAGCATGCTTTCTCACGGGTCCTCTGGAGTCATGGCTGGTCACTACATTGATCAGATAAATAAATCTTTCAGGTTGTTTTTCTTTACAATGTTCTAGTCATTGCATAATTTGTTTTGCTGATTCTGCTCACCTCAATCAGCATTCCTTATAAAAGTCTTCCCAAGTTTCTCTGAATCCATTCTTAGCATTTCTTATAGCACAATAATTTTCTATTATATTCTTTTACCATAGGACTTCATAGTTCATTCATACCCCAATTGATGGGTACCCCTTAATTTTTGTTCTTTCTTATAACAGAAAGTGCTGCTATGAATATAGATACATATAAATTTGTGTGTATACTTTTATATACACACACAAATATTAAATATGTATGTGTGTATATATAGCAAACATATACATTTCTGTACATACATATCCTTTCCTGCTTTCTTTTGTCTCTTTGGAATATATGCCTTGGAGCTGCATCACTAATTAAAAGGATGTGCACAATTTAGTGATATTTTGGATAAAATTCCAAATTGCTTTCTAAAAGGGTTGAATCAATTCACAGCTCCATCAACAATTCTGTCTTTTCATAGCCCCTCCAACAATTGTAATTTTTCTACAGTTCCATCCACAGAGGGATTTTCTTGTTCAGAAGTGGAGGGGAACAGTGGAGAAATACAATAAGCAAAGCCATGGAGATATGAAAGGAAAGAGCTCAGATATAGAAGGGTGAGTAGATCTCTGGACTGAGGCAGAGATCACTGATTGGATGGTGAAAAATGAAGCTATCATGTTAATTTAACCCTCACATCAACTCTGTGAGGTAGGTAAGGCAGGTATTATTAGACCCATTTTATATCCAAGGAGGTGAAAGTTAATGAGGTATGCAGAGGTCATTAATTTCCTAACCACAGAAGGAATTTTGTTCTTTCTCCTAGACATCATCCCAGACAAAAGATGAACATAAAGCGCTAAATCAGTGGTACTAGATGACTGCCTGATGGTTTTTAGAAATCTCCAGCCCACTTAATTTTCCCCATAATGCCTCTAGCATTTAACAATGCTGGCAGTCTGAACTCTCTTCTTTTAATTATTAAAAATCTCTTTTGTGGCAATTTAGACCATCTGACCTACATTGGTGATAGCATTCTGGGTATACTGAGGCAGGAGGGATGCCTGAGTCAGGGCTAGGAATACCCTTTCCCTATTGTTTCTTACTGGGCAAGGGGATGACAATGAGTAGCAAACTGTTTAATAGTGCCCGCTATTGTTCCATCATTTCCATAGCAACAGCTGGCACTGAAGATAATTAGGCTGCTACCTAAGACCCTTTTCATACTGAATTAGTGAAGAAAGAACTTCTCTCACCTTCCTCCTAAAAAACACCTTGTGTGTATTATGTATATATTGTGAACATACTTCTCTATAGACAAGCAGGCTTCTTGAAGGCAGGGCTACTTCACTGCCACCTTTGTATCCCTGATACCTTGCACAGTGCCAGACACATAGTAGGCAGTTACTAAATGCTTGTCGAATGATTGATAGGGGGACAAAGAAATATCTCAAGGACGCAGAACCTAATACCAGCTTTACGAAGCTATCAATCAGCATCAGGTCTACCAAGGATAGATAATCAATAATTTACATCTGTGGCTGACCTGATAATGAGAAACTGCTCAGTTGGCCAATTATAACATTAGTGGAAAGGAGTGCTTTCCTCCTCTGACCTTTTTTGTATGACTTTAATTTCTGGGAACCTATTAATACAAAATTCCTGCTTTCAGACCTACTTCTGGGGGCACAGAGGTTAGGGAGACTTAGGATGGTCTTACAGGAATGTGTTGGTAAATATATAACAAGTGGTTCTCAAAAAAAAGTGTACACAACACATTTTGAAGTTTAATCTGCATTGGTAATGTTATCCCCATCACTTTCTTCAGTCTAGACAAGAAACCAAACAATAACTCAAACCCTGTATTTTAGTGGTAACTGATTTCTAAGGTAAAAATGCTCAAATTGTAAATTTAACAATCAGCTCTTGTAGGAGTTGGCCCCAGCACACCACTGGAACTTGTGAAAAATCAGGAGTGATTTCTGAGGGTTTCTCCATCCTTCAAAGACTAGAAATCACTTACGAAAAAGTTTCAGTCAGAAGCCTGGGTGCTAGAAATGGACTGGCTCCCAACCATCCTTTACTGCAAATACTTTATCTGTAAAATGGAACTAAAGTGACTTCCTGCCTGTCACAGAGTGCTAGCAAGAGGATTAAAGAAAAGAGCTTTGTAGAGAACAAACCAACTTTTTCAAAGAAAAAAAGCCAAGTTCTGAGAATTTGTTTTCTTTTACCTCATTTGCATAACCACAGAAGTTGCCACTAACATCAAAGGAGATAATTTTTGTAAAGCATGCAGCAGAGTGCCTGGCACGTAGCAGACTTTTTATAAATGCGTGTTCCCTTGTACCCCTTCCTTTGTTCCAGCTTTATCCGATGTCTTAATTCTCTACTTTTCATTTCCAATAAAAGATGGCTGGTGATCTGGGCCAAGTTTAGAACTGGCATAAGCTTTATAGATCTGAGTTTAAGAACCTTTTTTTAAATTCAAGCTTTGGCTCAAAGTTAGTAAAAAAAGAAAAGGGGAGGCTCAATTTACAAAAATGAAGACAGGTATAAGGGAGCAGGAAGAAAAATTGCTTTTCAGACATTAAATTGCCCTCAAAAAATAATGTTTTCAAGAGTTAAACAAATACTCCAAATACAGATGGCTTCTATTTTCTTGAAACAGACATGGCTTGAAAATCAAGGGGGAAAAAATGCTTCTGGAACAATCCCACTTAGAGTTTTGTGGATGCCCAAGCATTTGAAAGAAAATAGCTGGAAACATTTGGCCTATCCCCTGCCAAACCCTGTCTTTGAGCACAGAGACTTGCAATCAAATTGACCAGTGGGCCCCAAACAGAGAATGAACAGTTGACTTAAGGAGGGGAAACACTTTTGACAGTGAGAATAGGGGAGGGAAGCAGACCCTGTTGTCCTGAGGAATATATGCAGACACAAAGGACATGGATAAAGAAAGGCACAGGGGAAGGACGTGGATAAAGAAAGGCACAGGGGAAAGACATGGATAAAGACAGGCACCAAAGGAATCCTTTGGCTAGGGGGAGCTGATTTTTCTTTTCAATTTTCCTTCCGGCAAAGGCAAAGCTTTAAAGCTGGGTATGTTATTTCTACTTTCAAAGTTTTATAACTTGGGCTCAAATATTCACTTGGGGGACCAAGCTTTGAATATGGTCTCATTGAAGCCTTTCAATGACCTCTAGAAACAAAGGAAATTAAACATAAGACAATGTTTATACAATATTACTTGGTGTCATATGGGAAAAACCCCATTCCAGTCTTTCAACAAGAAGTTGGCTTTGAGAGGTACTCCATGCAGAGACCCCATTCCTTGTGAGTGGCTCCAAGTGGGCTCTATTTTGTACTGTTTTATCCATGTGTGAATCTCCCTAAGAGCCAAGGTAGCATGCCCCTTTTCACCCTCATCCCCCTAGCTTGGAGAATGGCAAATATTTTTTGTTTTCTGTGGGGAGGAAGATTAGGGAAGTGGATTAATGTTAAATAGGGAAAAACCTGTCAGAAATCTAATAAGAGAATTAAACATATGAGTAAACTGAGGTTTATAGAAGTGAAATAATTAGCCCTAAGTCACATAGATAAATATAATCTACCAATGGACTTTGGAACTCCAAAGATATTTGTTAAATAACTGACATACTAGGCATAGCCACATATGAACACGGATCTTTTGATTTCAAAATGCCTCCATTGAGATGGAGGTGGAAAAACAGCAGTAGCCTGAGCCCCTGAAAATGATCTATGCTTAAATACCTTGGGAATTTGCCTCACCTGCTTGTTCCTGTGGGTACAGGCTATGGAATATTGTATAGCCTGGAGTCGGGGGGGTGGGGGAGAGAAAGGGGGAGGGACAGAAAGGGGGTTCTATGGGAAGCAGAAGAGGGGGAATTTTCTTCAACTGAAAAGAGAAGGCTTAGTTGTTTCTGTCCTACTCCCTTCTCACAGAATGAAATTTGTGCTAATGGATTAAGAAGTTAGAACCTATCCCTCAGTGTTCAAGTCATAAACAATCCTCAAACCCCTATGAAAGTCCCACAGCTCACCAGGGTCAGAAAGCCCCATGGGTTTGCATGTCTGAGTAAATGAAAACAAATGAAGTCAGTATAAGAAAATGACCTCAGGCAAGAAGGCTGCCAGTTCAAGTAACCCACTAGTGAGGGTGTGTGCATGTGTGTGTGTGTGTGTGTGTGTGTGTGTGTGTGTCTGTGTCTGTGTCTGTGTGTGTGTCTTTGTGTGCGTGTGTGTCTGTGTGTGTGTGTCTGTGTGTGTGTGTGTGTGTGTGTGTGTGTGAACTCTCTGAGCCCCACCTGTTGTCTGCTTTTTTTCACTCTCAAATAAAGGCCCTAAAGTTGCTGGGATGACCCAGTCTTCTGTCTCTCTCTCTCTTCTTGCCATTAGTCTCTGCCTGGCTTCTCAGGATTTATAGCTCTCACCCAGCTGAATCTCCTGCCTAGACTTAGACAGGCAGCTTTGCTGTAGTGGCATGAGCTGGATTTGAAGTCAGTGGACCTGAGTTTGAATCCTAGCTCTACAACTTACTAAGGAGGCAGATAGGTAGCATGGTGGATAGAAAGCTGTCTGGAATTAGGCAGCTCCAAGTTCAAATCTAGGCTCAGATACTTATATATCACATGACCATGGGGGCAAGGCAATTCACCGTTGTCTGCCTCAGTTTCCTCAACTGTAAAATGGAGATAATAACGGCACTTACTTCCCCAAGTTGTTGTAAGATAATATTTGCAAAGCCCTGAGCACAATTACTGACATAAAGCAGGGGTTTAGTAAATGCTGTCCTTCCTATCAACCTGCATTGCCTTTGAGCAAGTAACTTCAGCTCTCTGGAAAATGATCTTTAAGGTACCTTGCTGCTCTGAATTCATAGTTTAGAGCTTAATTAGAAAGAGAGTAAAGAAAAAACCCCAGAAGAGAAACACTCTTGTGGTCTGTTTAAGCTGGCTGCCTTCTTGCCTGGGGCTGATGTATTGCGCTACCTGTGTTTGATTTTCCCACACAGGCAGGCAGAGCCATAGGCTACCCACCCTAGTGAGCTGTAGGATTCTATGACCACCTTCTTCATAAAGACAGGTCTTTTCATTACTGTTTGAAATTATGGGGTCTCCTTAGACGATATCCCACTTTTGCTCACGGGGCACTTGGGTTTGCCCCAGCTCTCCTACATCACAAGTAGTGCATAAGGCACAGAGCAAACCCCAGAGTCCGAGAAATTCCCAGAAGGGATTTCCCTGACTCCTTCGTTATCCCAGGAGGTCGAGGCAAGAGCAAATAAACATCTCATCAGCCCATGCAGCAGCCACCTTTTGACCCTTTCTTGAAGGAAAACTCTATATGGAAAGCACTTATATTCTAAAATAAAAGATGTATTTTCTTGTTCCAATCCAACAAGAATTTATTAAGCTCCTACTATGTGAAAGGCACTATATTGGGCCCCGGGAATAGAAAGATAAAATGAAGTAATTCCTTACCCCTGGAGGGGTTTATATTCTATGGGTTTGGTTGATCATGTACATAATCAAATCTACACATGATAATTTGAGGAGGGAGAGCTTCCTTGTAGCCTGTAATGGCTTGTGCACAGGTCCTAGCTGTGACGTGTGAGCTATATTGGGCACAGAACGGGGCTGGGATTCAGACAGCAAATTCTTAACTGATCACATACTTACACCTATTTGGTAAGATTTATTCCCTCATTAATCACTGCCCTCCCTTCATTCATGTTAAATATAAAAATCATTAGAAAAGATCCCCATCATGGTTAAAAATAATTAGCTGCTACATCATGTTGTACACAGTCAGACAGAAAGGAGTGATTAAATTAGAAATATTAAAATCCCATTAATCTTTGCTCAACTTAAAGCTCTGCTTGTTCCTTTCACTATAGCACTTATTATTTCTGATACTGAAAGATATTTGAATTAGGAGCTGAAACAAGGTCACTATCTGAAAGATGTCAGGTCAGCAATTAGTCAAAGGTAGGAGAATTGACCAGAACTAAGGTGGAGCTGACATGCTGCTCAAGTGATAAGTAGCGTATGCTTCTCGCTGTCATCCTAAAGAGTGTGGGCACTCCCCACACTACGAAGAACTCAAGGAACAACAATGCAAGGAGGGATACATCACAATGATAACTATGGATGACATTCCTGTGATGCTATGAAATTTGCAAAATCCCTGAGCTCCACAACAGTCCTCCAAGGTTACTTAGGCAGCCTGGTGGATCCATAAAATAAAGTGTCTGGGAGACCTGAGTTCAAATCCAGCCTCAGACATACAATAGCTGTGTGACCCTGGGCAAGTCACTTAACCTCCATCCGTCTCAGTTTTCTAATCTATGAAATTGGGATAATAAAACACCTCCATCTTAGAACTGTTGCAAGGATAAACTGAGATATTTCCCAAGTGCTTTGGAAATCTTAAAACAATAAATAAATGCTTTTAAAATTATTTTTTTTCTTTTATGACAACAGAAACTGAGGTTCATAGATACAAGATGATTTGCATGGGTTCTCATAGTTAATAATAGTTAGGGGCAGGATCTGAAACCAAATCTTCATTATTTGGATGTAACACTCTATCTCCCATTCTACTGTTGGTGCTCAGTCAAGGAAACAGGGTGGGTCAGTACAAACTTCATATTATTCAGAGTCACGTTAATAATAACCAGGCAGGCACACATGATTAGAGGGCCTTCCAGGAAGGTCTCTGAGATCAGAATGATAAACAATACCCAAACGGGGCTTGTCAAGATCACAGTAGGAGATAGAACCAACTTCTGGTTGGCAATTGTACAAAGAAAAGAATACAGAGAAAGGCGGAAGCCAGCACATGTATTGGGTCAAGAAGAGAGGAGACACGATTCCAGAAGTGTGCAAGGCCTTCTTCCCAGCCACCCCAACCAGAACAGTAGTATCCATAGTGTTTTTAACTACAATAGGAGCAGGAACAAATAGATCCTACACAATCAAAGAAATCCAATTCATTTGCACATCATGGCATCACTTTCCTAACGTCATGGTCCTCTTCTAGAAATGAAGAACAAACAGTAACACAATCAAAGAGTACAGGAGTGGGGGTCAGAGACTGCTACTAACCACAAAGTCTCAATCCAGAAACTGAGACTGGAAATATACACAAGCAAAAGAAAATATAGAACACAATGAAGAAATATAGCAGGTTAAGAGAAGCCTAAGGTTAATTTAGAAAAAATATTAATTCCACAGCAAGTGAAGCTTCAGTCAACAGAGTGATTTGGGCACAAGGATTTGATGAATAGTTATAAAAATGATGGAAGAATTTTTTTTTTTAAATTAAAGGTCTTGAGAGTTGGAAGGAGAATAAATAGCTTGGAATAGAAGGTGGAAAGCCTTACCCAAGTAACAGACTCACTGAAAAATACAATAGAGCAAACAGAACCAAATTATTCAATGAGATAAGAAACATTAAAATGAAGGATCCTGATGAATATCTGGTCACTGGATTCAGATGGCTCTGGAAGAGGTGAGGCTGGTGCCCTTGCACAGCTCTCCCTCCCTCAAAACAAAGTCAAGGGCAAGTCATGTCATCATTTCTCTGATGGCATGGTCTTCTTCAGCAATGAAGGATGAACACAACAACAATTCATGTCCTGTCCTGTCCTGTCCTGTCCTTTCCCCATCCTTTCCCAAAACCTTAAACCTACTACACTCTGAAACAACAACAATTAAAACAAAGACAAAAGACTTGGGAAAAAATCTGTGGAATGGGTTCTACTATCAAAGACAAATGATTTGGAAAAAGAGGTCAAGGAAAGATAATTTAAGAATAATTGGACTCTGTGAAAACCACAACCAAACCCCCCAAAACTGTATTTCATATTTTAAAAAATATGAAAAATAAATAAATAAAATCTACCCAGTTTTATAGGAATAAGAAGGAAAAGTTAAAAATGAAAAGAAGCCTCCAGTACCCTCAGGAGAGAAACTCAAACTTGAAAGCACCCAAGGAATGTCATAGCCAAAATCCAGAGCTTCTCAGTCAGAAAAAAAAAAAAATACCATAAGGAATGTAAAAAAAGTTCCAGTACCAAAGATGTAATCAGGATCACATAAGTCTAAGCCAACATTGACTTAAAGAAGAGAAAATTTTGTAATACTCTAAAAGGAAAGAAAGATAAGTGCATCAACCAACAATAATTTACTATGAAAAACTGAGTATATTGAGGGGGAGGGAAGAGAGAAGGGAAAAAAAGGATAGATCTTTAGTACATGAGGGAATTTTCAACATTCTTGGTAAAAAAGACCAGAGTTGGGTAAATGAACCTTTAAACACAAGTATAAAAGTCAAGAGAAACCTAGGAAGCTACATATATTTAAGCAACTAGAAAAGGCTAAATGAATAGCATAGAATCAGAGGATCTTACATTTAGAGTTAGAAGATACTTCAGAGTATGTCTATTTCAACCTCCTAACTTTACACATGAGGAAACTGAGAGCTGGAGAGATTAAGTGACTTCTAAGTGCTTACATTCTACTAGAGGACATATGTGTCCTTCACCATTCCACTGTCTTTAAATGTCTGAAAGGCAATTGGAATTTTAGATTGGAGTCAGCTGAGAGGTTGGGGCAGGATTGGTAGACCTGTACATAATCAGCATAGAGATGGTAATGAAATTCATGGTTGCTGATAAAATAGAGAGAAGAAAAAGCCCCCCCACCCCAAACCTAGAATTAGAGGGTGTGATTTGAATGAGGATGAACTAAAGGTTAAAGTGAAAAAAAGGTCAGATAGGTAGACGAACCAAAAGAGTGATATCCTGAAAACCTAGAGGGAAGAAGGTATCAAGCAGGAGAGAGTGATCAACAGTGTCAGAGGCTGTAAAAGAGGTTAAGGAGAATGAGAATTGAGAAAAGACCATTGGACAATGAAAAGGTCATTGGTAAGTTTGGAGATAGCAAATTTGCTGGAATGATAAAGTCAGAGACTGAATTCTAAAGGGTTAAGAGAAGATTGAAAGGAGAGAAAGTGGAACACCTATTATTCAAACTATGTCTTCTAGATTCCAAGTCTAATCTTTAAGGGGCCCATAGGGAGCAAAGAAAGACAAATCCCACAGGGTCTGGATTTTGTTTGGTTTCGTTAGTCTTAACAAAGAAAAGAAAAGTCACTTTTTTGGCTCTATCTGTTTGTTACAAGAGAGTGAGGAAGGCACTGAAGACATAACTTTGAAAGCTACAAAATATAATAGTAATAGAAAACCAATGAGAAGTGATTTTTTTTTATTACCTATCAGTTTGCATTATCTTCACCAAGGTTCCCCTCATTCGCATGTGTAATCTGAAGCAGTCTACAGTCATTGAGATCTTGAAGAAGAGGAAATCAGTATTTATAGTCTAAACCAAATCACTCTGGCTCTCATTGACTGGCCAATAATAGGTACCAGGCCAAATCCTACTTGGTTAGTATGAGCCCTGATTGGCTCAAAAGCAGTTGTTTCTGTTTTGGCCCTGAGAATCTTTCCCTCCCAGATTGGCAATTTGCTTTTTTTTCTTACTGGGTAATAGAGGCCACTCCCTGCCTCATTGCTTACTCCAGTCATCCTGATCTTTATCTTACCACTGGACCCAGATGGCTCCATGTGAGGCTGGTGACTTTGCACAGCCCTCCCTCACTTAAATCTAATTCACTTCCAAGTAATGATATATTCTTGATGTCATGGTCCTCTTTGACAACTAAGGACAAACAACACGGCTGCTAAACTTATTTTTCTAGTTGTCTAAGGCTGGCATGAATCCACATTGTTCTTTTCCTTCTGGAAAATTCACTCTCTGAAGCTGGTGTAAGCTCTAACAAATCTTTGCAATAATAATTAAAAATAATAACATTAATACCATATACAACATGTATATCACAGCTTTGAAAACCTATTTTTCTCTCCTGTTTGTTTTTCTTTATTGTTTTCTATTATTTTTTACTTTTTCTCCAGTATTGCCCTGTCTCCTCACTTTCAGAAACACACATAGACCAGTAATACAATAAGTTAATTATTTTACATTAGAGGAACTTCTCTTTTAACCCAAAAGTGAACAGAAACCAAAAAAAAAAACTTTTCAGAAAAAAGATCTAGAATACTTTTGAAGCAAAGGATGGATATAATAGAACCAGTTCCCCTGCTTGCCTAGAACAGGGATGTTCTTTCCCTAAAAGATTTCAAAGCTAAGCTGATTGACTTCTGCTTCCCTTGGTACAGCTTCCAGGTCACCTAAGGGCATGAAAAATTCCACCTATATGGAGTCAGGGACCACTACACCTTGAGGGGTATCTGCATATCACACCTTTCCTGCCGCCATACCCTGACCTGCTCACCAGATGCATTTCCATTCTGAGAAAGAGGGGAAGTGGGGCCGAGTCTATAAAAGCTAGGTGCCATTATATCCTTGTTACATATCTTTGCTCTGCTAGGGCAAAGTAAATTTCCTTTTGTTAATTGTTCAATGACTTATGAATGCCTCATTTCATCTCAAAATTAAACCTGAACTAACAAGTTGCTAGTGTTGGCCCAACCCATGAAAATAATTAAATGTAGTATTTAATATATATGTATAATATATATTACATACAAATGTAATTTTTAGTCATCGGTAATTGGAACACGAGATGACTGTCATTCACATTGTGATTGAATTGGAGGAAGGACATTGAAAATATGGAAGGTTGAGTGATTAGATGGCAAAGTATTAATAATAGCTAACATTTATACGGCATTTACTATGTGCCAGATGCTGTATTATGAACTTTGTAATTACTATCTCATTTAAGACTCACAATAACCCTGGGTGGTACATTATTATTATGCCCATTTTATACATGAGGAAACTGAAGTACATAAAGGTAAAGTGACTTGCCCAGGGTCATACAACTAGTAAGCATCTGAGACAGGAATTTTAACTCAGGTCTTCCTGACTCCAGGTCCAGTGCTCTTCCCACTGTGCTACCTACATGAGCCTTTCTGTTGACTGAGGTATGCTGAGTCTCTATCAATGGAACAGGAAGCAGGCTCCAGCTCATGAAGAGTGAAAAGCTCAGTAGGGACTACAGAGGCTCAAGAAAGTGCCAAGTACAGCATTCTCTGGTTGTTTCTGACCATGCTACAGGAGCTGGTCTGCTAACACAATAAGACTGAAAATGAATTTGCTCAATATATCTAGCAACTAGAGACAGAGCTTTTTACTTTTAGGAACTAGGCAATGAAAGCCAAGAGGGAACTAAAGGAATGGCTGGAGGTACAAGAGAAGGGTCTCTTTCGATAGGGGTGGGAATTGACAGAACACAGCCAGGAACCCACCTTGTGGTCTCTGAAGTTCCATTGCATCTTGCCAAGAGAGAAGGTGTGAGAAAGGTGAATGAGCATGGATGTGAAGGGGAGACTTCATAAACTTTAACCAATGGTGCAGAAGTGTGTGATTCTCTGCCCTGAGGGAGCAGGAGATGAGTGAGCCTTCACTTAGAAACTGTGGCCAGCTGCATGAGATGGTCAAGTAGAAAACCGATGAGTTACTCACTGGAATAAAAGCAACCTGGGTTCAAATCCAGCCTCAAACACTTACTAGCTATGTAACCCTGGGCAAGGCACTTAGCCCTGTTTGCCTCAGTTTTCTCATCTGTAAAATGAACTGGAGAAGGAAATGGCAAACCATTCCAGTATCTTTGCCAAGAAAACTCCAAATGGGATCACGAAGAGTTGGACAGGACTGAAACAACTGAACACGACTGAGGTCTAAAGGAGACAATGAGATATTCTCTGCAGCTGCATTCTATGGGCTTAAGGGTGCTCTTGAGGCATTTTACAGAGTCAAGGCACGACCTTTTTAGGCAACTGAGATGGCACCTGGTCCCAAAAAGATAAATTCTGATCACAGTTAGCACTGCCTTCCCCCAAGATTGACACATCTTATGACCAACATGTCTCAGGGGCAGTTATATCCAGCCAACCTTCTGGGAAGAGCCCCGTCAGTTGCTGAGAGCATCAAATGAGATCATATTTGTAAAATGCTTAATCATGTGTACTGGGAAATCCATGGGGGTGAGGGGGAGGTAGAGTGGAAAAGAACAAGCATTTATTAAGCACCTACTATGTGCCAAGCACACTCTTGTGCCTTGGGCAATTACTACTGTCAGCACTAACAGAAACTCTGGGAATGGGGGAAGAAGTCACAGAGACTAAGGAACTGCTAAGTGAGCAGAGGGCAATGACAGTCTCCCCAGAGGGAGCTTTGAGTATGGCTCCTGAAACATGGGATGAAGAAATCAAGTTCTCATTAGCCCATGGTGTACTAATAAAATTGTACAGGGCATTTCTGCACTAGAACACTAAAGGTCCTTCAGTCCTACCTAACCTGAGGCATCCTCTAAAGGTCCTGCCCCATTTGGATCATTCTGGGGAGACTACAAAGAGCAGATAGGTGCCAGACTCTTACTAACTGTGTGAGTCTGGGAAAGTCACCTTAACCCTATTTTCCTCAGTTTCCTCATCTGTAAAATGAACTAGGGAAAAAAATAGCAAACCACTCCAGGATCTTTGCCAAGAAGACCTGAAATGGGGTCACAAAGAGTCAGCTACAACTGAAAAAACTGAACAGCAACACAGAAAGCAGACCATGGAGGGAAGGGGTATTATCTCCCTAGTATCCATGAGTATCTGTCTTTTCAGCAATCCCTAGGCATGTTCCTATGGGTAGGGCCAAACCATCTCATGTAGTTAACACCATAGGGCCATTAGGTCCCTCACAGTGGTGGGGAAGAAGGGGAGGGGGAGAAGGGGAATTGAAAGATATGTCTTCCGTAGCGATGGAAATGAAGAAAGATGGAGTACTTCACTATATTTGTTCCACCTTACAGTGGACTACAGAGAGTTGGGCAAAGTCATCATATTCATCATTACAACCTCATAAATGTGGCAAATTGGTAGTCCAGATCCAGGTATGGGATGTTGACGTCACTGATGTTTATTTCTCTATTTTTGTAGCTAAGACTTAGCAGCAGCAATTTGCTTTCACTTGGGAAGAATTGTGGTGTATCTTCACCATACTTCCCCAGGGTTATCTGAACTCTTGCTGTGTTATCGTGGACAGAGACTTGAAAGAGTCTTCTCCTCCTGAGGACACTGATACCGACCACTACATTGATGACATAATGTTGAGCAGGTCAGATGATCAGTAGCTTCAGTTGGAGAAGTTTTATATCAGATGATGACCTACATGAGGGACAAAAAGTTGAAAAGCATCCCTAAGAAAATCTAGGGTTTATTTTGTTCAGTCAAGTTTTTCTGAATGAAGAAACTATAGAGAATTCTGGGTATAGTTTGGAATTAGCTATTGACAGTTGCTTCCCCATGATCTAAGGAAGAAGCCCAAAGATTTATGAGAATCTATAGACTTTGGAGGACTCATATTTCTTCTTCTCTTCCCACACCCCAGGTACCCCATTTACCAAGTCACCTGCAAGTCCAGCTCTTTTAGGTTGGGTCTAGCATAGTCTCCAGCCCTGGAAGATATAAAGTAGGCCATCCACAGTCTCTCCTCTTAGGAACTGATGACCTTGTAAAGTCCATGTTTTATAGGTCTTTGTCCAGAACAACTAGGCTGGGTAAGTGGAACCTTTGGCAGGGACCAAGGGGTGGTCACAATAGCAAATATAAGTCGTCTCAAGTTATAAGTCTGCCAAAGAAAACACTCTCTATTCCACTTTTTAAAAGTAGTTGCTTACCTGTTACTAGTCCCTACTTGCTGTTAAACAGATGACACAAAGTCATACAAATACCCTGTGTCCAGAGTTGCCTTTATGAGTTGGGCAATGAAAGATGGTCCTTCTAACAAGATGGGTAGGACACATGAGGCCTCTATTGCTAAATGGAAATGGTATATTAGAAATCATGTTTGCCTTGGTACCTTTAGCATTCATGACCTTCACAAACAGGTAGAAACTATACAAGAGACTGAGGCCTCCAGTCTAGGCCATTTTCCACTGCCCAAAAGGCCCCCACTTATAAAGACCTAGTTTCTGAGAAACAGCATATTGCTTGACAACTCTATCCAATACAAAAGAGGCATACACAAATGGACTTTAGCAGCCTCTAGTCTCATAACAGGAGATACCCTTGGGAATGGGTCTCCTAGGGAACTGGCAAGGCTTAGTTCCAGGTTATATGGCCAGCATGTAAAAAAAGGCTTGAGAAATAAGACAGAGAAGATCTTCATCTATGCTCATTTCTAGATAATGGCCACTGAGTCTGGCCAAGTACACTGGAACCTGAAGATCACAGGACTGGACGATCAAAGCAAAGACTCCCCTCTTTATGGCGGACCAATGGAGGAGTTTTGCCAATGCCTCCCACCTCATATAGTTGTTTACGAAGATGTTAGCACCTATCAGAGACATATTATATGCTAAACAACCAGATTAGAGCTATTATAAGAACAACACAGTTTGGGAGTGGGCCCATTGCCAATACGGACATTAGGTCAGTAATGCGATGTTGTGCTGGGCTTAGAACCAAATTACTCCCAAAGACAAGGAAGCTATTCTGCCCAATAGAGATCCTTGCACCAGTCAGAAGTCCTACTAAACCCAAGTCATCATAATAATGTCTCCAACTAGCAAATAACACTCTTACCCCATCTCAGGACAAGGAGTTTACCCCTACTAATCCATAGCTATACCACCATGCACCTGATTGCCATGTCTGTGACAAATCAATGCCTCCCTAGGAAGGGGAAGGACTCTCTAGCCCAACAGTTTCTTGGATCCAGTCTCCAGAAAGACTTGCCTGATAAGAACAGATTGGATATAATTCCAGTTTGATCCTCTCTGACCCTTCCTTGTTCCTTCTATAGGGAGAGTTGCCTTGGCTCCAAGGTTCTTGCTCCTGTATACCCTCAAAAAATAGCTCAGATTACCTTTAATTTTGAGGTTTACTTTCCTATGGAATAGCATAACCACTTACTTCTCAGAAAGGCCTTGTGAGACCAAGGGGCAGTATCATTAGAAGTCTTGCTTTCTAAGATCACAGGAGAGATGAAACTGTCACAGTGTAACTATGGTGCATGTATATTTATTTGGAGGAAAGGGGTTCCCCTTCCTGATTTGGTTTTATTCTCTTTCCCTGAATAGGATGAGAAAGTTTTATTTAGCCCCTATTGAAGAAAGGTACCCCTCTCTGTGAGGCTTCTAGGGGGCAAAGATTTCACAACATTTTCTCAATGTGACTTTGGGAGAGTGAGGTTTTAGTGAGTGAATGAGGGAATTAGGCATTAACTAAAATCCCAGAAGAGGATGCATGTAAGAAACTTATGATCTATTTGCCACTTTACTATTGCTGACTCTGATTTGTGATGAAGAATTGTTAACTGTTTCATTGTCTATGCTTTGGCCTTGGTGTTCCTGGCGTTGCTTGAGTTTATCATAACTGCCTTGTGTTAGGAGAGGCACAGAGACATCACCTTGGAATTACAGGTAGGGAACCAACCCAGTATCTACCTGAAATAGATTATTTGAGTTGTAGGAGTCAGTCCTTTTGAATAAGCCTTAGATTTCTGACTTTTGTCCTCTCCTACATTTTTTTCTTTCTTCTGTTCCTTTTTTTGATGATTCTTCAGTGTAGAGAGAAGGGCTATATTTTTTTTCTTCTTTTTTTCCTTAGTACTGCCTATTCCAGGAGAGTTACTCAGTGCAAGTCTCAAAATTATTTAAATGGTAAAAGGTCTACTGGAAGATCCTTAGCACCTTGGGAGTGGTATGTGATAGGAAGAGAATTCCTCCCATTTTCCCACAATAGGGACTAGTTTTTCCTAAAAAATAACAAAACTGTCCCCAACATCTGATTGGTCTTGGCAGAACATCCTGGTCACCTAAGGGCACATAGAAGTCTTACCCGTGTGGAATCATGGCCCTTCATGTTTGGTGAATGTCTGAAGATTATGTGAGTCACTATACCCTGCCCTGTTGACCATACACATCTCAATATGGAAATGAGGGGGACTGTTAGAAGCTACTGTTACTGCTCAGTCATTTCAGTGGTGTCTGACTCTTTGTGACCTCATCTGGGTTTTTTTTGGCAAAGATACTTGAGGGGTTTGCCATTTCCTTCTCCAGCTCATTTTACAGATGAGGAAACTCAGGCAAACAGGGTCACTCAGCTAGGAAGTGTGTGAGGATAGATATGAACTCATGAAGATGAGTCTTCCTGACTCCAGGATGCACTATGGCACCACCTACGTGCCTTGGGTGATAGAAGCTAAGTAACACTATATCTTTAATGCATGTCTTTGCTGTGTTGGGGCAAAGTACACCTCCTTTTTAAAACTATTCAATGAATAATGAGTGCTCTATTTTACCCCAAAATTGAACATGAACTAACAGAGTGCTGGCATCAGGCCTGCCCCAACAATGGAAAAATGAGAATGAGGAAAGTCTCAATCATCAGCTGCATGAACATCCAACATCTCCTGGGTACAGTTCTTCTCTTTATTGTCTCAGCTTTCATTGAATGAATGGTGGCATTACTGGCTGCCTTCCTAGCAGCTGGATGGCA
The DNA here is from genome assembly GCF_028372415.1 of Notamacropus eugenii. NCBI lineage: Eukaryota > Metazoa > Chordata > Mammalia > Diprotodontia > Macropodidae > Notamacropus > Notamacropus eugenii. The sequence continues at coordinate 318,462,310 of NC_092873.1, read as the reverse complement.
TAGTGAATAGAAGGTTAGACCTAGAGTCAGGAAGTTGTGAGTTCAAGTTCAATCTTGCCTCAAACACTTTCCAACTGAGTTGTCTGGGCAAATTACTTAATCTCTCCTAGTCTCAGTTTCTTTGTCTATAAAATGGGAGTAGTGTTGTAAATAATCATAGCACCTACCTCCCAGAGTTGTTATCAGGATCAAGTAAGATAATATATGTGAAGTGTTTTGTAAGCCTTAAAGGGCTGTGTGAATTCTAGCTATTGCTATTACAGCAATGATTGAGGACTTGCTTTTGTTCATGCCAGTGGCAAGGTCAGTTCCAGTTCCTCCTGGGTGCCTGGGGTTTTCACAGCTGTCTCATGTTCACTCCATCCTCTTTTGCAGCTTCTCCTCCCCCTGCCTCCTTCCTTAGTCTAGAAAAGGTGAGATTAGGATCAGGGGTCAGGGGGTCCCAAGGACTCTCCAGGGTCTCCAGTAAGAGGGCATCAAGAGTCCCTCTCTGCCAGCAGACATAATTACTGCTTAAAATGCTGCCTGCTGCTAGAACAAATGTACCAAGGCTGTACCCTGAAGCATTCCATTAAGCCCTGTGAGGGAAGCTAGAAAAAGAACTACCTTTAAGCCCTAATTACTAGGACTGGTGGTAATGATGAAGTAAGCCACTCTGCTGTTATAGGCACGCACACACACACACACACACACACACACACACACACACACACACACACACACACACACACACACCCTTCTTCTCCCTGGTAGCCATTGTGTTCTTGGCTGCATTTTGCTTATATTACAGTTGTCCCTTCCACATCACAATTTTCCCCATTGTGGTTTCAGTATATTGAGGACCAGTATAAGAAATGGGAATTTGGTGGGGGGAGATTTGCGGAAGCCGCAGATGACACAGAAAATGTTTAGAAACTCAGAAATGCATAAAACATATGAATAGTATGTAATATCAGTCCAAATTTTATAACAAGATACCGTAAACAACATATGAAAGAAAAAGAAAAATTCAAACTTCTTCTCTGGTACAGAGGGAGGGCCAAAATTTTTACAAGGATTTTCCAAATCACGGGAGGTATCGCACCCCTAACCTCCATGATGTGGAAGGGGTAACTGTACATGAATGCTGAAATTGTGGTAATCAGACTTTCCTCCATAATGCAGCTTTCCTGATTCCCACTTCAGTACTCTTAGTATGCCACACAATGTACTTAATAATAAGAAGATTAAGAATTAAGAGAACAGTGTCATCCTTTGTAGAACGCTGAAAATGGCAGTGATCTGGGCATTGTTGCACTAAATTTTCATTTTTATCATAACCAGATATGTCCATGAGCCACTCCCAGGTTTTACCAGTTTTGACCTTGGAGATGCTGGCCACAATCTGTACTGTCCTCGGCTCTTCCATAGTACTCGTAGCATCCAGAGCATCTCCTCTTTCCTGCTGTGCCTATGACAAAAGCCAGGCAGGCCGTTCCCTTGCCCTAGCCCTAGCTAGCAAAGAATTGCCTCTGCTGAATCCCAAGAGGTAGAAAAATACAAAATTATGCAAGCAACTCCACTTCTAGTTAATTCCAATGCTTGGCTATTTATAGAGAATGGACTGAGACTGCCTGAAGCGTACCCATGGGTCTTTCCATAGTCACTACAAATGTATAGAGAACAAGCACGTGACAGATTGGAGGAACAATTTGCCTGGCACTCAGAAGACCAAGAGATTGGCTGTTTTGCTCATCTTGGGCAAGCTACTGCTTTAGAAGAACATAGACTGTGGTCAGCTTTCAGATGGAGTTGGTGCCACTGTCCTTTTGGAATGCTGACTCTGTTTAAAACATGGGAAACTGAATTAAGCAAAATTCAGGCATTAAAATTCCTTGGCATAAATATCAAAAATAGCTGTAAGAGAATTCTGAGCAGTACTCCCAGTCCTAGAGAAATTCACAGTATGGAATGATGGGAAAAAAGAAGAAAAAAAATACAAGTCTATTTTATCTACTACTTATCCCAAAAAAACATGGGACACTGACAAAAACGTATAAACTGTATAATTATGTGAGGCCTAGAGTGATATCAAATGTAGAGGGAAAACCATTAGCTTTGGTATCACAGGACTTATTATCACATTCTCATTTCTGTTTTTTCTATTTGTTTCCATTCTGCTTGAAATTTCTAATTTCTTGAGCAGTGCTAGATTTCCTCACCCTCAACTCTCACTGATCAAGTCACCATAACTCTCCAGGCCTCAGTTTCCTTATCTGTAAAGTGAAGATGTCGGGCTAGAAAATTCAGAAACCCAGTGAAGCGCTAAATCTTTGACTCTAATGGATTGTCTGAAGCATCTGATTGGATTGGGTTTTGGCCTTTCTTTGCATCCCTGTCACTTAGCACAGTATCTGACACATAGCAAGGTCATAATCCGTGCATAGGGGCACCTAGGTGACACAGTGGACCTGGGGTCAGGAATTTTCCTGAGTTCAAATCTAGCCTCAGACATTTACTAGCTATATGACTCTGGGCAAGTCACTTAACCCTGTTTGCCTCAGTTTCCTCATCTGTAAAATGAACTGGGGAAGGAAATGACAAACCACACCAGTGTCTTTGCCAAGAGAACCCAAATGGGGTGACAAAGAATCAGACATTATAGAAAAACAACCAAATAATGACATCAATAAATGCTTCCTGACTGAACTGACCTGGACTCTCTGATTGGCAAACAGTCAAATATACACATGAAGTAAAGGGGAAAAGAGGAGGTGGAGAGTTTTCCCAATCACAAGTGCACTTGTATATTTATCACACTTTATGGTTTACACAGCATTTTCATATATATATTGTTGAAAAAGGTAAGACAACAATTATTATCCACTACTTTATAGATGAGGAAACTAGGGCCAAGTGACTTGCCAATGGTCACATAGGAAGTAGGATTTGAACTTAGGTTCAACTATACTGGTCTTTAGACTTCTCTGCCTTCATCACTTCTAACTAGAGTCAGAGGAACTAGCTTAAGTTACAGGTTGGCTATTTTTGCTTGCTGAGAAGAAATAAAGACCAAGACTAAATCCAAGTAGAAGATGAATAGCCCAGGTATGGTGAGATAGGAGGAAAGAGATGTGGCCAAGGATAATGACAATTCATGAAGAGTGAAGAAATAAAATTCTAAAGTTGCTAGAGTTTTTAAGAAGGAAGCTAGTATAGTGAAAGGGATACTGTATTTGGAGTCAGGGTAAGCCAGTAAAAACAAATTTAACTGGTTCAGCCTCATCCCCCCCCCCCCAAAAGGGATAATAATCTCAGAGAACAGAAATTACCCATCTCTGAGCCTCTTATTTAAATAAGTTAAGTTCCCTGGGTCCCTGCCCCTCATTTTTCATTTCTTATTAGGCAATTCAGAAAATATCCTCATTTCATGGGTTCAGAACACCCTACTATCTTCCCCCATGAATAATGGGACAGTCTACCATTAGTGGTATGTTGACTCTTTGTCTAAACTCTGAATAAGATCAGAGTACAGATGCCAGGCATATCTGAAGCCACCCCACAATGAGGTGCTCATGAACTACAGAAGCATTTTAAGACTGTTCGCCGTTAGCCTCTGTTCTCTTGCTCCTCTTGTTAGTAGCAATAAAGCTTTATTAACTGCTATCCTTGTACGACCATATCGTTCTACATCTCAACCACTTTCTTCTCTTTTGTCCTGCAATTAGAAAAAATATAGATTCTTTACAAAAACAAATATACAATTCACATATGTACATATATGTTGTGCGTGTGCGTATATTCATTTACGTAACTATATTCTTAAATATACATACACTTAAAATATATAAATATATGTAAATATATGTATACATATATGTAAATATGTATTCTTTAAAATTCTAAACATTCTACCATTTCCGAATACAAAGTAACACTAAAAGAGAATTGTATGTTAAATTGTAAGCTTCTATTCCAAACTGCTTGCCTTTTTAAAAAACCATGCAAAAATTTCACCTATCACTTTCATAACTGTCCTGCCTATCTGTGTTTCCTTCAGAACTTCCCTCTGCACTACTCTGTATGCTTTTTGAGTGGCTCTCTTCTTTTCTCTTTTCTTTTTTCAATGACATTATTATCATTCTGTCTCCCAGCTTCATGCTCTTTTACTGGTTGCCCTCCATGCCTGTAAATTACTTGCTCCTCATCTCCACCTTCTGGCTTCATTGGTTTCATTCAAGTCACAAGCCCCCACCATCTACAAGAAGCTTTTCCCATTCTTCCTTCATGCTGGTACTTTCCTTCTGTTAATTACCTCCGATTTATCATGGACATATCTTATTAGCATATAATTGTGTGCATTTTGTCTCCCCCATTAAACTGTGAGATCTCTAAGAGCAGGAACCAGTTTTTCTTTCCTTTCTTTAAATCCCTAGCACTTAGCACAGTATCTGGCCCTGAGTACACACTTTAAAATACTTGTTAACTTGACTGCCTTACTCCTCATTAATTCACATGCCAATGAAAAACAGAGGGGACGGAAGCCATTGATACAAAAGAAGATGCCAAACATTATAAAGAAATATTGCAGATAAAAAAATGCCCCGACAGGTAAACCCAGAGGAAGAGAAAAACTCCCAATAACCAACAACAATATGCCTCAGAATAAAAAAAGAAAAGAAAAGAAAAAGTACAAGAGTCCTATAAGAAGTTAAACTATAGGCAAAAAATACAAATTAAATAAGAGCTCTGCAGGAAAGAATTGGAAGGAGAAAATAGTTATAGTGAATAATATATTATATATTGTTATAATATATTGCTAATATATTTATATACATGCATATATATTATAATATTGTTAAATACTTAAGAATAAAAGGTGGAAAACTCCCCAGGAGTGAATTCCCTAAAAAACCAGAATGGAGCAAATGGAACATGACTCCTTAAAACAAAAAGAAATATTTGAACAATATCAAATGATTGAAAACATAAAAGAAAATATGAGGTACCTGCTATCAAAAACAATTGATCTGGAATCTTTGGACTCTTTAGGCATAGGAGCAGACAGGAGTAAAGACTCCTATTTACATACTCTATTGGCCTAGTTGTACATTTCCTCATACACAAGGCTACATCTCCACTTGCATTTGCACTAGCTTTCCCCCATGCCTGGAAAGCTCTTCCTTCTTCACATCTACCTCTCAGATTCTCTGACTTCCTTCAAGATCCAACTCAAATTACACCTTTGACAAGCCTTTCTTTCCCCTCTCCCCGCTACCTCCCATGACTGTCCCTTTCCTTTACGATTGTCTTCCATTTACATTATCTATCTTATATATATATACATACAGAGTTATTTGTATGTTGTCTCTCCCATTAGAATATGGGCTCCTTGAGAGCAAGGACTGTGTTTTTGCCTTCCTTTGCTTCCCTGGCACTTAGTACAGTAGCTGGTATGCAATAAATCCTTGTTGGCTGACAATACACCATCTTTCAACATTTTTCTCTCTTGCTCTCTTAAGATTAGAGTCAAGTATTTTAGAGTAAACTAAGATATACAGTGGATATTGACTTGAGCACTAAAGAAGGGACAACACAATGAGAATTTAATAATCTGTCCTTCATGAAGCACCCTAATGGATCTAAGGACTTCCTTCCGTTCCGGATGCTCTCTGCCCAGAGAAAAGAATTGTGCTGTAAGTTCTGTCAAAGAAACGCAGACTATACAAAACTACCAGCAGTTTGAATAGACACAGAGATGTCTGTGGTTCATCTTCTTGACAGTTTAGTAAAGTACAGCTGCAAGGTACCTTAGAGATAATATAGCCCAAACTCCTTCACTATATAAATGTGGAAACCAAGGCTTAGTGAAAGCAAATGACTTAGCCAAGATCACATAGTCAGCTAATGATAGAGACTAGATCCCAGTCTCTCATCTCTAGTGTTTTTCTCAGTGGAAGCAGAAGGGAATAGGGCTAAGCTGAAGTAGGGTATAGCTGTGGGGTGGCAAATATATGTTCAAAATCAGAGGCATAAAAAAGAATTTTTTTTCCTCCTGGGACAAAAATAGATGGGAGAGGTAAGCAGAAAGAATAGTCTGGGCCCATGGTGCAAAGATAAGATGGCAGCCCTCTCCCCAGAACTTTTTGAATATGGGAATTCCTAGTTCATGGAGAGAAAGGGTATTCAATTAACCACGCCCAGTCTAGAGAAAAATGAGATCCCCAGGGTTCACATCCTCATGTAGTACTTGTCTTCCAGGTATTCATGCTGGTAAAGAAGGTGACTCATCCCTTCCACCCCTATCCTCAGGCAGCCTGCAACCCTACACCTTCTCCTAGTTTCTGCCTCCCCCAACCCCCAACCACAACCACTATGTTGGTATCTGGAGCAAAGCCCAGGCTGCCTTAGCCTGATTACATCCCTATGCAAAATGGTATAAGACCAGAAAACTAAAGTTATCTTCAGAGCTAGCCTTAGACTCAAAGTCCATTGGTATGGGGAAGCTATCCTCATTGGTGGAGGCAAAAGCTCTGTTCTGTGTGAGCTACAGGATAGAGCTGGCAAGAGTGGGAGAGTTTGAGTCTTTTCAGTTCTCTGTGAGATGGTCTTTGAATTCTCTTCAAGCTTCAAGTCTTCTTTGAACTTTCTTTGAGTCACTTTAGCCCCTTTTGGCTTCCTTTTTCAAGAGGGAAGATGGATGAAGTCAACCCTATTTTATGTTGCTAAAGAAAAAGACTCTGGGGAGACATAAGAAGAGCTGGCAGTCTCCATCATGTCCCTGTCCCAGCTTGCTACACTACAGGCTGGGGGAATTTCTCCTTGGGTAAGATCTAGGACTCTCTCTTTTGATTAATCTGAGTTCACTCAATCCCAATGGAAGAGCTCCTTTACTCTGTATTATTTGGCATATATTCTCCTATGTTTCTTTCTCTGATTTCTGTTTTGCTACTTATTTGAATAAATGGGTTTTATTTGATAATTACTAGGTGTATTTATTTGATATTTGGAGAGAAGGAGGTCGACTCAGATATAAAGTTTGACTTCCTCCTTCCCCCCTCCCTATGCTGAAATAGTGACCAGAAGTTAGCTTGAGCCTGAAAAATCACATCTCTAGACTAACTATATCTAAGAGATTAGATAGATATAATTATAGTCCCAGTACCCTCTCTTTCTGAGGAGAGCAGATCTCTGGCCCCAACTTCCTGCTTCCCCTCCTAGTAGGTATCCTTGGAGAAAGATGGGAAGAGAAAAGACTAGAGCGGTCTATTTTTCCTTCTTTTGAGCCACATACTGATACCCCTATGCTACATGTGCAAGGATAGCCTCTTACATCATATGGGGTCTCACTATGCTAGAAATTATTTTCAACAAGTTCTGTTCATCCTGATTTTTTACTGTTTTCACCATAGACCAAGTCTGTTGTCAACCCATGTCTCTTGGCTCAGGGAAGAGCAATTACAGGGATCAAGCCAAGGTTAGCACTGAAAGACAGCTCTAAAGTATAGCTCCATTTGTCAGGTTATCACCCCTGACCCCATTCCTGGCCCTTCTTCCTTCCACAACTAACCTGCTCCTGCCCCTGAAACATGGCTAAGGTAATGAGTGATGAAGAAGCAGGAGGAAACATGTTCAAAGGTGGTGTGATGTTAGAGTTGTTTAAAATCTCCATTACTAACTAAATCTGGTCTCAAGCTCTCCATCCATATCTCTGTTTTGCAGACATGGCTGGATTTTAAACTTTTCCTTCTTCCTCTTTCTCCAAAGCAAAAAGTAGAATTTCCCATCATTTCCATATGACTGAAAAATACCCCCTCCACTGGCCTTTCCTCATGACTAATTTAGATGCAGTGAGCTTATCAGATGGAGGGACTGAAATCACCAGGGACTGCATATGAGCCCAATTATTATTCTGTTTTACCATTTTAACGGTAGCTCAGTAGCTTGTGATTGCTGTAACAGCTGCTAGAATAACAACGATTTCTGTGTTAGGTTAGGTCTTCTCTCTCCCCTCCTTAAAGTCCCCACACCTGCTATTTTTTTCCAACACAATTGCTTGTAAGGTCTGTTGGGAAGTGATTGATTTGCAGGTACCCTGGCTGGATGCTGAGTGCTGTGTGGATAAACTGGCTATGCATAAGCAGAAAACTGGGGGGGGGGGGGGGAAGAAGGGAGGGGGAAGGGAACTTTTGGAAGCAAGGCTATTTCCTTCTGCCATATCCTCAGCTACAGAATAAGGGCACAGGCTGAAGCACATGAAACAGTTCAAAGGGGGAACCTGGGTGACTTAATTCAGGAAAGGTTATCAGGTAGCAAGCATTGCATTTAAATATAGTATAACCAGATCCCTAGTGACTAGAACACCTACACTGAGAATAGTTGGATTGGGAGCATAGGGAACATCAGCTATTCCCAACAGCCTGTACCTCTGAGACACACCAGTTCCTCAAAGACTTCATGCAGCCTCCTACCTCTTGACAGAGAGGTGGTGTACCAGAGATGTGGAATATTGTATGCATATCATTGGTGTATTTATGTCCAGGGAAACCTAGCACAGTACAGATTTATTCTGATCTCTGCTTTTGAAAAATTTAATATGCTATCAATAAAAATCTTTTGATTCATCTCTGGGCCCCTGTGGTAAAAAAAAAAAAATCCCAGCAAATTAGAAAATCTCTCTTGTTTCTGTGCCTACTGTGTGCCAGCACTGCAATAAGCATTGAAGATACAAAGAAGTCCCTGATCTCGATGAGCTCATAGTCTGATGGTAGAGAGAATGTACAAATAAAGAGAGAGAGAGAGAGAGAGAGAGAGAGAGAGAGAGAGAGAGAGAGAGAGAGAGAGACTGGAGGGTAGTTTCAGAGGAAGACACTAAGATTAAGGAGTTAAGTTTTTTGCAGAAGAATGACTTTATTTGAGACAAGAAGGAAGCCAGGAATGGTGGGAGGTGAAGATGAGAAGGAAGAGTGTTTCAGGCATAGAGGACAAAAAATGAATATGCTTGGAGTCAGAAAAGGAGCCTTCACCTGTCTCTCTGTGGTTCTCTGTGTGAGTGTTTCTCCAAATAGCCTCCCTTTCCACTTCCTTCAAGCAAATTAAATAAATATAGACTTATTAAGCAAATTAAATAAATACATGCATTGTGTTCACCACAATTTTAATACTGGCTTATAGAGACTAGGTATACAGAAATACAGTTTAGACTTTAAAGAAACACATAAACTTTGGAAGGATACCTACTCTCCTGAGAGAGTGCTGAGGGAGAGGGGTGTTACTACCTCTGTCATTCTCAGCAACCAAGAACAGGTACAGTCTTGCTGCAGAGACTCCTGGTGGCCTTGCATTAATCAGTCACAGTCCTTTCCTCATCTCCTCATCTCTGATCAGGTTGCAGGAGTAACTCCAACCACAAATATGCTAAGCACCAATCCAGCTAACCTCAGAGTGAAAGAAGAAAATACAGCTAAGGGGAACTGGGCAATAGCTGCAGGATGACACGTGCGTGCGTGCGTGCGTGCATGTGTGTGTATGTGTGTATGACAGAGAGAGAGAGAGAGAGAGAGAGAGAGAGGGGGGGGGGGGGAGGAGAGAGAGAGAGGTTTAACAAAGAGCTTTTTCACCTGGGACAAAAACACTAGTGGAGAAGGAGACACAGAGAAAAGGCTAAAGACAGTGAGTGGTACAGAAAATGGAATGGGGTATTTCAGGGTCCTTAGGACCTTGTTTCTACCAATAAGGACAAGGTTGCACCAAGAAGAAAGAAGTTAATTCCATAGACATGGAACTGCTTGCAAGGAAGATATACTTCAAAATCCGGACTCTTTGGGGACAGGGGTTTTGCTGCTTCCAAAAGGGTTTCCTTCTATGAGCTCATTCCTACAAGGGAGAATGGACCCTAAAAGAGGCCTAAGAAACTTGGGAGACAGGTCAGAGTTTTTCTCTTGTTCTTTTTTTTTTTTTTTTTTTTTATTAATTTTTTTATTTTTTTAATGTTTAAGAATCACTGCCATACAATTGCGATTTTATCCCTCCCCACCCACCCCCCACTACCTCCCTCCCTCCCCACGACTGCATACAATTCTGTATAGATTCTACATATACTTTCCTATTGAGTATATTTTCACTATAGTCATGCTATGTAGTCAGACTAAGATAAATGAAAGAATCCGTATAACAAATCAGAACATGATACACAAACAGATACACATACACAAACATGATCTGCTACATTATGTGAGTGACTTCCATATTTCTCTCTCTGAGTGTGGAAGGCATTTTGCCTTGAGGTCCACCATTGGGATTTTTTTTTTTTTTTCAGAAGTTCTTGTGTTATTACAAAAATCTAAGTCTACCAGAAAAAACTCTCACACACTGTGGTTGTTGCTGTGCATAAAGTTCTCCTGGTTCTGCTCCTTTCACTCAGCATCAGGTCATATAAGTCCTTCCAGGCCTCTCTGAAGTCTTCTTGTTCATCATTTCTTATGGCACAATAGTACTCCATTACATTCATATACCATAATTTATTCAGCCATTCCCCAATTGATGGACATCCCCTTGACTTACAGTTTTTGGCAACTACATAGAGTGCTGCTATAAATATTTTTGTACATGTGGGACCCTTTCCCATTTTTATGATCTCTTGGGGATATAGTCCTAGTAGCAATATTGCTGGGTCAAAGGGTATGCACATTTTTGTAGCCCTTTGGGCATAGTTCCAAATTGCTCTCCAGAATGGTTGGATGCGCTCACAGCTCCACCAACAATGAATTAGTGTTCCAACTCTCCCACATCCTCTCCAGCATTTATCATTTTCTTGTTCTGTCATGTTTGCCAATCTTATAGGTGTGATGTGGTACCTCAGAGTTGTTTTGATTTGCATCTCTCTAACCAATAGTGATTTAGAGCATTTTTTCATATGATTATAGATAGCTTTAATTTCTTCCTCTGAAAATTGCCTGTTCATATCCTTTGACCATTTATCAATTGGGGAATGACTTGTATGATTATACATTTGGGTCAGTTCTCTATATATTCTAGAAATGAGGCCTTTATCCCCGAGCTTAGCTGTAAAAATTTTTTCCCAATTTACTACATCCCTCCGGATTTTGGTTGCATTGGGTTTGGTTGTGCAAAAACTTCTCAGTTTAATGTACTCAAAGTTATCCATTTTGCATTTCATAATGCATTCTATCTCTCCTTTAGTAAAGAATTCTTCCCTTCTCCATAGATCTGATAAATACACTATTCCTTGCTTCTCTAGTTTGTTCATGGTATCAATCTTTATACCTAAATCATGTACCCATTTGGACTTTATTCTTGTGTACGGTGTCAGGTATGGGTCTATGCCTAATTTCCGCCACACTGTTATCCAGTTTTCCCAGCAATTTTTGTCAAACAATGGGTTCTTATCCCAGAAGCTGGGGTCCTTGGGTTTATCAAACAGAAGGTTGCTATATTCCTTGCCTACTGCATCTTGAGTGCCAAGTCTATTCCACTTGTCTACCTCTCTGTTTCTTAGCCAATACCAAGTGGTTTTGATAATTGCTGCTTTATAGTACAGTTTAAGGTCTGGTAGCGCTAGGCCACCTTCCCAAGCATTTCTTTTCATTAGTCCCTTTGATATTCTGGACCTTTTGTTTTTCCAAATGAATTTTGATATTATTTTATCCAGCTCTAGAAAGTAATTGTCTGATAGTTTAATTGGTATGGCACTAAATAAGTATATTAATTTGGGTAGAATTGTCATTTTTATTATATTAGCACAGCCTACCCATGAGCAACTAATGTTTTTCCACTTACTTAAATCTGAGTTTATTTGTGCAAAAAGTGTCTTGTAATTGTGTTCATATAGTCCCTGGGTTTGTTTTGGCAGGTAGACTCCTAAGTATTTTATACTGTCTACCCTAACTTTAAATGGGATTTCTCTTTCTATCTCTTGCTGTTGAACTTTGTTGCTAATATATAGGAATGCAGAGGATTTGTGTGGGTTTATTTTGTACCCTGCAACTTTGCCAAAGTTGTTTATTAATTCAAGTAATTTTTTACTTGAATCTCTGGGATTCTCTAGGTAAATCATCATATCATCTGCAAAGAGTGATAACTTAGTTTCTTCTTTGGCTATTCTAATTCCTTGAATATCTTTATCTTGTCTAATTGCTACAGCTAACATTTCTAGTACCATATTGAATAATAGTGGTGATAATGGACAACCTTGTTTCACCCCTGATCTTATTGGGAATGCATCTAGCTTATCCCCATTGCATATAATGCTTGCTGAAGGTTTTAGATAGATACTGCTTATTATTTTATGGAAAGTTCCCTTTATTCCTACGTTCTCCAATGTTTTTAGTAGGAATGGATGTTGTATTTTGTCAAAAGCTTTTTCTGCATCTATTGAGATAATCATGTGGTTTTTGTTAGCTTTGTTGTTGATGTGGTCGATAATGCTAATAGTTTTCCTAATATTGAACCAGCCCTGTAGTCCTGGTATGAATCCTACCTGATCATAATGTATTAATCTCGTGATAAGATGCTGTATTCGTTTTGCTAAAATCTTATTTAAAATTTTTGCATCTATATTCATTAGGGAAATTGGTCTATAATTTTCTTTCTCTGTTTTGTCTCTTCCTGGTTTGGGTATCAAAACCATATTTGTATCATAGAAAGAATTTGGGAGGACTCCTTCTTCCCCAATTTTCAAGAATAGTGTATGTAGTATTGGAATTAACTGTTCTTTAAATGTTTGATAGAATTCACTTGTGAATCCATCTGGCCCTGGAGATTTTTTCCTAGGGAGTTCATTGATGGCTTGTTCAATTTCTTTTTCTGAGATGGGGTTGTTTAAGTATTCAACTTCCTCTTCTGTTAATCTGGGCAATTTGTATTTTTTAAAATATTCATCCATCTCGTTTAGATTGTCGAATTTGTGGGCATAAAGTTGGGCAAAGTAGTTTCTAATTATTGTTTTAATTTCCTCCTCATTGGAGGTGAGTTCATCCCTTTCATTTTTAATGTTAGTAATTTGGTTTTCTTCTTTCTTTTTTTTGATCAGATTAACCAAAGGTTTATCAATTTTATTAGTTTTTTCATGAAACCAACTATTGGTTTTATTTATTAATTCAATAGTTTTCTTTATTTCAATTTTATTAATCTCTCCTTTGGTTTTCAGTATTTCTAATTTGGTATTTACTTGGGGATTTTCAATTTGTTCTTTTTCTAGCTTTCTCAACTGCAAGCCTAAGTCATTGATCTCCTCTTTCTCTATTTTATTTATGTAAGCATTCAGAGATATAAAACTTCCCCTAATAACTGCTTTTGCAGTGTCCCATAAGTTTTGGTACGTTGTCTCACTATTGTCATTCTCTTGAATGAAGTTGTTGATTGTTTCTATGATTTCTTCTTTAACCCAATCCTTCTTTAGAATTAGATTATTTAGTTTCCAATTGATTTTTGGTTTCTCTTTCCATGGCCTTTTATTACATGTAATTTTTAATGCATTATGATCTGAAAAGGATGCATTGATTATCTCTACCTTTCTGCACTGGATTGTGAGATTTTTATGTCCTAGTACATGGTCAATTTTTGTAAATGTTCCATGTACCGCTGAGAAAAAGGTATATTCCTTTCTATTCCCATTTAATTTTCTCCAAAGATCTATCATATCTACCTTATCCAGAGTTTTATTTACCTCCTTAACCTCTTTCTTGTTTATTTTAAGGTTGGATTTATCGAGTTCAGAGAGGGGGAGGTTGAGGTCCCCCACTAGTATAGTTTTGCTATCAATTTCTTCCTTCAACTCCCCCAACCTCTCCTCTAAGAATCTGGATGCTATACCACTTGGAGCATACATGTTTAGTAATGATATTGCTTCATTGTCTATGGTGCCTTTTAGTAGGATATAGTTTCCATCCTTATCCCTTTTGATTAGATCTATTTCTGCTTTTGCTTTGTCTGAGATTAGGATTGCTACTCCTGCCTTTCTTACATGAGCTGAAGCACAATATATTCTGCTCCATCCTTTGACCTTTATCCTATGTGTATCCCCCCGTTTCAAATGTGTTTCTTGTAAGCAGCATATTGTTGGATTATGGCTTTTAATCCATTCTGCTATCCGTCTCCGTTTTATGGGAGAGTTCATCCCATTCACATTCACAGTTATGATTACAATCTGTGTATTTCCCTCCACCCTCTTTCCCACCATTTGTGCTTTTAACTCTCCCGTCTCCCTTCCCCTCCTCAATAGTATTCACTTTTCTCCCCCTCCTCCTGCAGCCTTCCCCTCCTTCTTTTAGCCCCCCTCCCTTTTAGTCCCCTTTACTCTTATTGCTTCTTTCCTCCCTTTTAGCCACCCTCCCCTTTCTTCCCCCTTCCCCTCCTACTACCTATAGAGCTAGTTAGGATTATCTGCTTAAGGTTATTGTTCCCTCCTTTGAACAAATCAGATGAGAATACCTCTCAAACAATGCTCATCTCCCTCCCCTCCTTCCCTCTACTATGGTTTTGTACTTCTTCCTGTGATATAATTTGCCATTTTCTGCTTCCCCCTTTCCACACCTCCTATTACATTCCCTTCTCATACTTAAATCATATTTTTGCCATGACATCATTTACTTTATGTCCGTTCCCTCTACATATATCCCTTTTATCATAATAGCTGCACAGTTCTCAAGATTAACAGGTATCATCTTCTCTTACAGGGAGGTAAACAGATTGCCCTAATTGAGTTGCAAGTTTTTGTTTTTGTTTTTTCCCCTCTGTTTACCTTTTTATGATTCTCTGGAGACCTGCATTTGAAGATCAAATTGTCTATTGAGTTCTGGTGTTTTGGTCAGGAAGCTCTGGAAATCCCTTATTTCGTTGAATGACTTTCTCCTTGCCTGAAATGTTATGCTGAACTTTGCTGGGTAGTTGATCCTCGGTTGGAGTCCCAACTCCTTTGCCTTACGGAATATTGGGTTCCAATTCTTTCGATCTTTTAATGTAGAAGCTGCAAGGTCCTGTGTGATCCTGACTGTGTGACCTTGATATTTAAATTGTTTCTTTCTGGCTGCTTGTAGTATTTTCTCCTTCACTTGATAGCTCTGGAATTTGGCAACTATATTTCTTGGGGTTTTGAGTTTGGGATCCCTTTCTGGTGGGGAACGGTGGATTCTTTCGATGACTATTTTGCCCTCTGAGTCTAGTACTTCTGGGCAGTTTTCCTTGATGATTTCCTGGAAGATATTGTCCAGACTCTTTTCTTCATCATGGGTTTCTGGCAGGCCAATAATTCTTAGATTTTCTCTCCTGGATCTATTTTCCAGGTCAGTTGTTTTTCCAATTAAATATTTTAGATTTTCTTCTATCTTTTCATTCTTTAGATTTTGTTTGACTGATTCTTGTTGCCTCATTGAGTCATTAGTTTCTACTTGCCCAATTCTAATCTTGATCGTATTGTTTTCTTCAGTTAGCTTTTGCATCTCCTTTTCCATCTGGCCAATTTTTCCCTTTAAGGAGCTATTTTCTCCATTTAATTTTTGTACTTCTTTTTCCATTCGACCAATTTTCCCAGTTAGGTTTTGGGTTTCCTTTTCCATCTGATCAATTTTCCCTATTAGGTTTTGAGTTTCCTTTTCCGTTTGATTAACTCTTCCTTTTAGGGAATTATTCTCTCCAGTTAATTTTTGAACTTCCTTTTCCATTTCTTCAATTTTCTTTTTCAGATTGATGTTCTCATCAGCGAATTCTTTTTTTATGGTTTTAAAATCATTGGCCAGTTTTTCTTTTATATCCTTCTTCAGACGTTCCAGGTAATCTAGTTGTGCTTGCGAGAAATTCATAGTCCCATCTGAGGTTTCAGATGGAAGTACAGTCTCAGCTCTGACCTCTTTGGTGTTTGTGTTTTGGTCCTTATCCCCATAGAAAGATTCTATGGTTTTTTCACTTTTCGTCTGCTTTTTCCGATTCATGATGTTGGCTGAGTGTTGTAGCTTTTGGTTCTTTCAGTCAGAAGATACAGATCTTTTAAGTTGAGTTGATGTTTGTCTAGGCTAAAAGCAGGCTTTTTTTTGTTGTTGTTGTTTCCCAGATCAACCCTGGGTTTAGCTTGATAGGTGTGTGGGAGGTGTGGTCTGGTCTCAGGATATCTCCTCAGCTGGCCTGAGGCAAAGGCAAGGTCCGGGGGGATGGTGATCCCAGCTTCCCTATTGTCTTCCCTTTTCCCCTGGAGGGCTGGGGCACGCCTAGAGGCTAATGCGTGTTCCCGCCCCTCCTGGGGCTCGTCTCCCGGGCTGCGGCTTGCTTGGGTCTCAGTGCGAATTTTTCTCTGCCCTGGGTCGTCTGTCCCTCCAGATACCCTCCACCACGGTAGGAAGAATCCCCCTTTGCCACCTCTCCAGCCTCTGGTGTTATGAGACCACCCGCCCCCTTCTGCTGCTCCCACTGATCCAGGATCAATCTGGGGAAGAATTTTATGGTTCCCTCACGGTCATCGGGGGGGAGGGGAGAGCACTTACTGATCACTCCGGCATCCTAGCTCCTGGATGTTCAAGTAGTGACCCACTGAAGTCCCGTCTTTAGGCTGAAGATTTCAAAGGCTGTTGCGCTGATATCGTTGGCTCAGCCTGGCTTATCTCCTGCTCCGCTGGTCTCGCCCGCCACTCTCGGGCCCCTCAGGTCGCCTCCGCCCTGCCGCGCCGACCGCGCTGCGCTGTGCGCCGGGGTCTTACCCCCGCGGAACAGATCCCTCCCGTGGACCTTCCAGTCCAGCCTGGGCTCCGAATCTGTCAAAGTCCGTCTCCCACTGGATTCTACACCTCCAAAGTCTGGTCAGACTCTCCCCCCAGATATATCCAGAGGAGTTTTTCCAGGAGCTTAGGTGAGTCGTTGCTTTCACTCCGCCATCTTGGCTCCGCCCCCCCCTCTTGTTCTTTTAGAATGTGGTTGCCCCATTGTTGCAGCCACTTGGACATGAAGGATATTTTCAGGGCTGGTGGTAGCTCCTCTGACTCTACAAACGGTAATGGCTGCCATATTTACCCAGTGCAGTGGCCATATATTCTCAGACCTTCTCAAAATCATCCTTGAGCTCCTTGAGCTTCCTTGATATCACTTTTGCAGAGGCATCTTTTATTCTTCCCCATTCTCTTAGGGAGAAGAGAAGGTGAACTTTTAGTCACAACACTCTGACTCCATAAGACTCTGGATACATTTCTTCCTAGTATCAGAAATCTTGTAGTCCCTTGCAAAATCTACCACAGTAGCTCTTAGCTCGTGTGGAGCCAAAGAGAAAAGTAGGGCTCCACTTCTTTTCTTTCCTCTCTCCCCTCCTCCTCTCTCCCCGCTTGTACTTCTACTTCCAATCCCTTAAGCTTAGCCTCCTTAGGAAATCTCCCCCTCTTCCTCCTAAGGAAGACCCACCCCTGCACTTGTAACCGATTCCCTGGAATAAAGCTCAACCCCTGTTCGACTCTGGAACGTCCTTTCTGTCATATGTGCATCCGGCGTGGCCAGCCGAAGACCTGGGACAGGTAGGAAAGACTCGGGTAGCCCAATACAGGCCTCTAGGCTTGGCAGTTGTCACCCCAACAGGGATTGGGAGCGTAGATAATCCTGGGTGCTTTTGGGGTACACCCGGAAGGGGCTGTGAAAGAAGCGAGTCCCGAATCCTAGATTCGGAAGGAGAGAAAGGGGAGAGAAGCTTCCCAAACCCCTGGGAAAAGGGCAGGGATGAGGAATCAATTGCCAGTAATAAAGCCAGAGGAACAGGAGGTCTGGGCTGAGAAACTTCACAGGGAATGCAGGGAGGTGGGGGTCACAATAGAGTTAAACGACCTCCGAGAATTTTGTAAGGAAGGGCCAGAGAGGCCAGGGCAGGATTGGAATAAGAGTGGAAGCGGAGAGAGGGGAGGGGAGGACCCAGGCAAGCAGAAAGTTAAGCGGAAAGTTAAGGAGCGTAAAGAAAAAATAGACCCGGAGCTCCATCTAGCGGATGGAAAAGGCGAGGCAGGGGAGAATACGCCGTGCCTTCCCTCCGCGCCTCCTTATAACCTGCTCCATTGGTCAGACAGTTCAGGGCCACAGTCCAGTTTGGAAAAAGGAATAAGAAAGGCTATAGAGAATGGAGAAGATGTAGGGACATTTCCTGTGTTAGAAATAGCGGACCCCAGTGTCCCCGGTGGGGTTCAGAGGAGCCACATACCTATAGAGTGGAAGAGAGTGGCGACTCTTAAAGAGGCTTGTACCAAGCATGGCCCTAATTCACCCTTTGTTATAGCCATGCTTGAAACTCTCAGCGGTCAGTTCGTTCTGACTCCTAATGACTGGAAGAGCTTAGCTAGAGCCTGCCTTACCCCTGGGCAGAAAGAAATAAGTACAGGGAGGGGCCAGGATCAGCTTCCCATAGCTATTGTCCTTCCCTTAAGGCACTGGAAGCTCAAAGAAAGCCAGAGACCAGTGTGGGGAATAGGAGGGTGCCAAAATACCTTAGAGACAATGTACCCAGTAAAGTGGGAGGCAGAGGATCGCCAAAGGACCGTATGGCCGTTGGTGATTCCAGGACTTAGTTTTAACATCTGGGGCAGGGACATTATGAGCCACCTCGGGATGAAGCTATCAAATTTTTAGTAAGGGCCATTGCTGTTGTACTGGAGTCCCCACCCTTGAATTGGAAGTCAGACACCCCGATTTGGGTGGAGCAATGGTCTCTGACTTCAGAAAAACTCCAGGCATTACAAATACTGGCTAAGGAGCAATTAGCACCCTGGAATGCTCCTGTGTTTGTTATAAAGAAAAAATCTGGGAAAGTCAGGTTCCTTACAGATGTTAATGAAGCATTTGTAAGCACCTGGCAGCAGCTATACCTAAGTAAAGAGCCAGTATGCATTCTTATCAATCTTACCTTGAAGGTGATCCTCGCTAAACAAAGAAGGGGAAAAGGTCGCCTAATACAATCAGAGCTAAGATCAAGAGGCCTAATACAATCAGAGCTTGATACAGCTGTCTCAAAAGGCTCACATACTACTCCAGCTATGAGACATTTTGTGACTTTTCCAAGACAACCCCGCAAGGAAAGTAATACCCAGGCTGGATATAAAGACACATGGGCCATGGTAAAGGATATGGCCTCAGGGAAATGGAAAGGTCCGTATAAGATATTAATATGGGGTCCAGGGTATATTTGTGTCTCCACAGGAAAAGGTGATGCGTGGATTCCCATTAGAAGGATCCGTAGGTGGGAACCGAGGTCGGAGATGACGGGGACGCAGGAGGCAGAGACCCCGGAGAGCCCAGAGACCCTGGAGAAGGATCATACACCACCTGAGCCTGCTGCTGACAGCTTTAACCTTGCTGCCCAGAGAGGAAGCAGCCCTCATCACAACCGCAGACACTGCTGCTGACAGCTTCCCATCTAGGCATCCTTTTTTCGCCAGCTGAATGAGGACTTTGATATCACAAACTCAGGACACTTGGGTGGGGAGGAGGTGACCAATTTTCCACCTGTATAGATCCATTTGCAAGATTAAGGGAGTGGTGACGTGTAAGGCGCCTACACCAGCTGCTTCTCTTAAAATATGCTTTGGGATTTTAGTTGATTGCACTTCCCCTGTTGTAACTCAGCCATTTAGTTTCATCTTTGTTTTATTTGATGCCTCCCTTTGTCAGTTGTGCTAGCTGCAGATTTCTGTGTGAATGAAGTCTTGTTGTAAGGTACTCATATGCTAAAGGCCTTCCTTAATCCACTCAGCCTCCAGCCACTGTTTGCTCTAGAGCCAGGTGCGCTCCGCGCATAACAAAGAAGGGGATATGTTGGGACTGGAAGCTCAATTCCGTGTGGACAGTCTCGGGCAGGTAAAAGTGGGACTTCTAAATCTTAGAGTCTTACGAGGCCCTCCATGAACAGCGGGGGTTCGAGAAGGTCAGACCGAGCTAGCTCGGCTAGCTCGGGTATTTCCGCCTCTCCCCCGGAGATACCTGATGGGTGGAGTCTCCCTGCCCTCGAGGTTGTCCCGGATTGGAGCACACCTAGTTACCTAACAGCACGGTATTAAGATGCAAACTGTGTGGCTGAAGATTAAGTAGGACTGAGGAAGCCTAAAAGCTCTCTTAGCACGTGTGGAGCCAAAGAGAAAAGTAGGGCTCCGCTTCTTTTCTTTCCTCTCTCCCCTCCCCCTCTCTCCCCGCTTGTACTTCTACTTCCAATCCCTTAAGCTTAGCCTCCTTAGGAAATCTCCCCCTCTTCCTCCTAAGAAAGAAGACTCCCTGCACTTGTAACCGAAACCCTGTAATAAAGCTCAACCCCTGTTTGACTCTGAAAAAAAAAAAAAAAATCTACCACAGTACAACTGAAGTATTGAGTTATACATTATAGCTCCAAAATAAACATCAGTACTTAATAGAAGGATATTTCAGTTAATATCATGGTACCACTAACAGAAAGTGAATATGAACAATATATGCAATACATACAGCACAGTCTAAAGCATTGCTTGTCAGAGTAGTTCAGTGACTACAGGTCTACATTACATACAGGGCATATTATTAATACAAGTGACAACAGGGCTTACATATCCTAAGGGCATAAGCAAAGATATATATAACAGCAAAGCAAAAATAAGGCAATGATATGAATATGCCTAAAAATAACAAAATATGCAAAAGCAGTAAGGAATTATGCTTAGTTAATAGACATGCATCTATCATACATGCATGCTATAAACACAGAAACAATAAAAGTGAGCAAAAAAAACTAAAATAAGCATGCTCAAAACAGGTATTAAAAGGTGTGTATAAATGAACATAAGGAATTATATACAAGGAACATATTACATGGGTAAACACAATTGTGGCTAGCAGCATGTTTAATCATTTCTTCAGTTTCCTTGGTAATATCATATCAGTCTAGCCACTGGTCTAATAAAGTTATCTCTCCTCTTGTTGTGGTTTCATGATGTATTGTCAGACCACCTCTAATCCAAATATAGGCATTTATTGAGATTGACACCTCTTGTGGAGCAGGCTAAGTTCCAAGAAGAACCAGAAAGCAAGATGAAATTTTATAGGGTAAAGATGCAATTGCATAACAGAAATTATGAATATTAAAAAGGCAGGAGGAGTTTGTTAAGGGATTAGATAATAGGGGAGGGGTCCCAGCCACAGTGGAACTGTGCATGTGATTACTCACAATGCATACAGAAAAACCCATTGGAGAGGGGTATGTATGTATGATAATGATGTTGTAATAAGAAGTTCACCTAAAAGATGGCTTTTGCTATTACTGCACAAGTTCTTAGGGAAAGTCCCTTCTATCATTTTGGGGACCACATCCTACTTGGGCATCCTGCTGGTTCTGCTTTTTGATTGGCTGAGTATGGTGGTCCTGTCTAAGATTTGATGGATGTGGTTGTGGTTGAGTACATAGACATGCCTGCTGTTCCTGTGGGAAATATGAGGAATGGGTCTAGGGTCAGTGACTGGGATCCCATCACATGGACATGCCTGCTGTTTCTGTGAAAAATATGAGTCCATGGACACATCTGTTGTTCTAGTGAGCAGTGAGACATATATGAAGAAGTCAGGATATTGGAGGTGGTGGTTAATGGCCAGATGGGGCAGTGGGCCAGCTGTTCAGTTGGGTCTATTAGGAACTTAGAATATTGGGGCTGGGGGCAGCTTTCTTAGGATTCCATCATGGTGTCTTACTAACATGTCTGCACCTAATCCAAATTAGTTCAAGGACTGGTCAGAATCCTCATCAGAATTATTGTCCTATATCCTAAAATCCTGAACTTATAAAGATAAGGCTGACTAGCAGTGTTACTATGTTCTATAAGGGCTACTCTAGTAATCTCCATACCTAAAATTTCTTTGAACTGATTGTTGAGTTACAGTACATGAAATTTTCTTCCCTTGATATGTCTTTTCCTGAGAGTCTTTGACCAATTGATGTAAGTGTATATTGGTTTCCACTGCTCATCAAAGAGTTCAACCAGCTCATCAGTTGTGGTGAATTGGATGCACCTGGGCCCCAGACAGCAACGAAAGTTATTTTGTAAATAGTCATGTTGCCTAGTCTCTCCACAACTAGATAAGAAGTAGTTTTTATCAGTCTGTTAATTTATGTGTACTTGGACCACTGAGATTTCTAAGCAGAATTCTGATACTTTGTTGAAGGTCTTGATAAGGAACTTGAGCATCCTACGGTTATTTATTTCTTTCAGTGTTCTTCTAGGATGAAGTAGTAAATAGGTAACAAATTTTATTTTAACTGTTCTCTCAGATGGTGGTGTCTATCTCCATCCTCAGAACCCCAAAGCATAAGTCAGTGATTAAGTATGGTTCTTACTCAGATATCACAGATATCTGAGATATCATAGATATTTATAGATCATAGATTTATCAAAGATTTATCATAGATAAATAGAACATAAAGCCAGAGTCATTGTTCCTAGTGAAGCTGTGTACACGTACTGAGAATGCCAACATGTTGGTTCCACTGAGATTTTTGTTCTATCTTCAATATTTCTAACATGTTCAACAATGTGTGTTCGCAACATTTTGGTTGTGCATCCTGTTGAAAGTAAGGTATAGATTTAGACACACTCACACACACACGCACATATATATATACACATATATGTATATGTGTGTGTGTGTGTGTACATGTCAGCCAAAGTTAACATCTCCTTGCATTGTGTGACTTCAAAGTCTCCGCCTTAGTTCAAATGGATCTTGGCAGGAAGTCAATACAATGAGAAATATTTCTCCAACAACATTTTAGCAACTCTGAAAGCTTTCTACTTCCTGGTTGAGTATGCTTGTGTATAACTGATGAAATTAGTCACCATTTATATATGGTATGCATTATTACTATATATCCTACCAGGTATAGGAATCCAATGAAGACAAATCCTAAAGAACTGTTAGTGCTTCTGTTCTTGAAATATGAAGCACAAGCTAGTAGCACTTTGCATTCAATGAGCATAAATCTCTTAGTTCTTGGTGATACTTATAGCCATTGGGGGCTAGTAAAATCTGTTTCCTACTAGTTCTTACTAGTTCTACTTTCTACTAATTACTAGAGTTTAGAACTAGTTTCTCACTAGTTCTATGAGCCATGCATACAAATTTTCATAGTTGTAGATGGCACCAACTGCTGCTATATGATGTGGAATTAGTGACTATCACATGTGGGGTTAGTAACAGTACAGTATAGTACTCTATTATACAACTCCAACTTCTGCAGTTGTTTTAACAGTAGAGTGCCCTCAACTACTTGGAACTTGATGGCTTTGGCATTGCTCCTTTAAATACCCTAACTTCCCAGTTCCTCAATATACTCATTTACCATGAGTAATGACCTCTACTTCTCCACACTACCTCAACTGGATACACAGAGATGGTCATACCTTGATCTTGTCATTACCCACAAGTGTTCCACTTCTATGTTCATGAATTCTGAAATTATTTTATCTCATCATAACCTTTGGTTATTCCACCTTTACTTTAGACTTGCAATCCCTAACCCTGCTCTTTGTCCTCACTGTGACCTTCAATTTTCCCACCTCTTGGTTCTTTTCTAGGCCATTGCCTTTGCAATATCTACATGCTTTATTCTTTCCCGTCTTGACCACTTGGTGAACCAGTTGAATTTGACACTATCCTCTTCTCTTAAGTCCTTGTCTCATTATCCTATGACTGATCTTGTCTTGCTAAGCTGATACAATCTGCTCTTTTCACTCATACTGATGGGACTGAAGAAGATCACAAAATGGTATTGACTGGTCTACTACAAATTAATGTTATATAATCTCAACTGGGTACAATTGAACATACCTTTCTCATAACAGGAGAAGCTCAGTAAATCAAGTGAAACATTCCTCAAGAGTAGGTCCTTACAGGCAAAGGGGAAGCATAATCTCAAGTGGGCCCTTCCTGCAGCAAGGCAACCCTTTTACAACCCTTTTAATGTAGATAGATACTTTCATCCGTTACTGCTGTTCCAGGGACACTGCTATGAAACCCATCAGAAGTCCAAAATCTTTTGACCTTTTAAAATTCAACCCTTTTATTTGATTCAATATCCCCCTCACCCTGGCAGTTTTTCCCAATATTTTCACACTTTCTCAAACCTCCCATGGCTCTCCTTCTTCCTACCAGCTCAGGTGAGTACCTTGCCTCATATTTCACTGAAAAAAATGGAGGTCACTGTCAAGAGCTCTTAGTTCTCCCCTCTACCTCATCTCACATTACTTAGCTACCTCTTAATTCTAGTGTCTTCCTCTGAAAATATCTCTAGTTTATCCTCTATATATTTCATTTGTAGATAATTGTTTGCATATTGTGTATTCCACTCCGCTATTAGATTACAAGTTCCTTAAAGGCGGAGACCTTTTTTTTTTTTTTTGCCTTTCTTTGTTTCTCCAGCCCCCAGAGTTAGGGTCTGGCACATAGTAGGTATTTAATAAATGCATCTTGATGTCTTGAATTATATCCCTTCTTGAAGAACTTCTTCAAACATCCATTCCCAAAGTCAGTAATTTACAAGTAATCTTGATAACACAAAGTTCACATATACCGCTGTCTGGTGGGCATTACAGATAACTGTCACTGCACTTTGTTTCATTTTGTTTGGTTTTTAGATACCACTGTAGGTTTAGCATTACATGATACTTGATATAGGGCATCTGCCTCCTCTTGGGACAGGGAGTCTTCAGGTACTTTAGCTTTCACTGGCAAGTAATGTATGCTAAAATTATAGCTGACGGGTCCTGGTATCCTTCTCAGTCAAGCAGCATTTAAGTTAAGCACGAGTCAGAAAATGCCAATGGATTGTTCTAAGACCATACCTGAAATTTCACTTGATAAACAATAATTTTTTAACCTCTTAGGAGAAGCACATTCTAAAACCAACAACTATACCTTTTGTAAGGAATTATTTTTAATGAGCATTTTTTTTTTTTTACAAGA
Source organism: Notamacropus eugenii (assembly GCF_028372415.1). Taxonomy (NCBI): domain Eukaryota; kingdom Metazoa; phylum Chordata; class Mammalia; order Diprotodontia; family Macropodidae; genus Notamacropus; species Notamacropus eugenii. Next base: position 318,437,386 of record NC_092873.1, on the reverse strand, counting down.
CTGCTTCTGAGCCCTTAAGGACTTAGGGGCTAATCAACAGGGTTATTTGGATCTACAGAGGCTAATTCTGGTACATATTTGCAGAAGTTGGCCAAGTCTTTGAAAACTTGTTCACATCTATCTGTCCATCAGTTTCCAAAGGAAACGTAAGTTCACAATGTATAGACTTGACTCTCCCACCTTTCATTTGCACTAGCAGGATAGGTCCCCAATGATCAGTTGGGTACTTCTCCCCTCAGAGTATTAGCGGTAACCCTAAGAGGTTGGGGGATTCCTTCTAATTACAACAATGTACAAGCCCCACCTGTATGTTTTCTCATTTCAATTATCTAGCCAGGTTTAATTAGTTTTTAGATATGAGTATTTACTAGATATTTTAGGTATGGGTATTTAAGAAGGTATACTAACATACACTTGATATAAATATTTCCCCAAACTGGTGGCATAATTCCCTCCATGAAGAGTCCTGGGCAAAATGGGTTCAAGATTAAGAGAGAAAAGTGGCAGAAGGGCAACTTCTGATTGCTAGAAGTCTTTTTTTCTCTCCTTCATGGGTTCTTCACAAAGTTCTCTTTAGGTAGCTTTCTGCAGGACAACTTGTAGTCTTCAAGCTGTCTGTCTTTGGTATGTCTTGTTGTTTTTAGCTCCCAGTGTAGATAGATACTTTCATCCGTTACTGCCATTCCAGGGACACTGCTATGAAACCCATCAGAAGTCCAAAATCTTTTGACCTTTTAAAATTCATCAGGTCGTCCTCTAGTCAATGGGTTGGGACACAGTAGACAGAGGCACTTCTCTTCCTCCCCAAGTGATCCCCACTCAGGGGCTTTGCTGACACTACTGAACTGGCTTGCCACTCAAATGCCTAATTCCAAATTGACATTCTGCAATATCCATGACCAAGAAATCATTTGCCAGATCTTTTCACTCAATACACATATGTGTGCATATGTATGTGCATATGTGTATACACATTGCATACATATACATGCAGACATGTACATATATACATATACACATATACAATATATGTGTATATATTTCTATTTTTTAATAGATACATTATTTCTTTTACTCCTTCCAAACTGATCAAGGATTTTTCACTGTTAGTTTAATGTCTTTTATTGATTGACTCAATAGAGGTGCTATTATTGATTAATGCAGTTTCTTTAAGTAAGATAGGGTCATTGATTAGTTCAAATGATCTCTCATTCTTATACTAGGATTATAGATTTACAGCTAGAAGGCATCTTAGAAGTCATTGAGACCAACTCCTCATTTTACAGGTGAGGAAACAGAGGCACTAAGAGGTTAAGTGACTTGCCCAGGCTCAACTAGTGTCTTAAAATCCATGATATGAAGACTAAGGCAATTTTGCAATCCCAACCCCATGCTTCTGGATCAAGGAATCATACATGTACAGATGAGGTTATTCAGCAGTCTAGCAATAGCAGCATCCTTTTTAACAGATTTTCTATTCTAACTGCCAAATCCTAGAAAAGCCCTTAGATCATGAAGGTTCTATGGATGTGGCCAAGTTGGGGGTTTTATCCTCTTTGTGTCAGGGTTTGTGTCATTTTGAGACACAGTGTGATCCACATACTTGACAGAGGTGCTGCAAAAATGGAACACATCACCAACTGGTAAACTCTAGGAGACTGTCTTCTTGTGTCTCTGATCTCCATAGCAACATTAGCAACACATGAAACAGTTAACCTGCACTACATGGAAGTATATGATTAAGTGCCAGGATGAGTGGTATAGTTAGATAATAAGACTCTGGGAGTTCAGAGGAGGGAGGGATCGATATTAGCTAGAATGACTGGAAAGACTTAATGGAAGAGGTGGATCTTGAGAGGGCCTCAAAGGAGAGATAGGATTTGGATAGGTGGAAAGGACACATTAGTCTCTAGGGAGTGACTGTCAGAAAGCAGGAGGTGGGGGTGAGCAGGGAACAGTCCCGAGAATGTACCCATTCAATTAATTAAATGTGGTTTATTTTCAGACCCTCAGTTTTATTAGAAGTGCAGATTTAGCTTGTGTGTGCATGCTGCATATGAAAATTAAAGGGAGGCTAGGCAAACTCATTGGAGAATTAATTGAACTAGAATATCATTAGAGACATTTACAAGCTGAGAACCAATGTATGAGAACAAATGGGTATTTGGGCACTTTATGGGGAAACAGACATTTCAAAAGAGAGACTGAGTTTTTGGTTGGTAAAGATGGAGGGCAAGCAGCATATGGGAACATTCTGGAGGATCTAGAATCTGCAGTTGGGCATTACTTAGAAAATCTCTCTCACTTAAGATTTGGTGACAAACACTGGTAAAGCTGCTCACCTTTGGCAAAGTTTGTATTTTTAGATATTTCTTTCTGTTAAGCCATTAACTAACCAGAACTATAGGCTTTTTTCAAGCTGTAAATTACACAGGAAAAAGAAAATTACCTATTCTATTTGTTATTACTGCACACTCAGGAAGATGTAAGTAATCTCCCCTTTCATGGCATTTCAGAGCTAACTCACATGATGCATTCCTGATATTAAACACAATGAGACTTTTTTTAAAAAAATTCAATTAAGCATTTGCCTACTGTGCCTCTTTATTCATTGCAAATTGTCTCAGTAAATAATCTTCATCAAAAGTCAGAACCAATCCCCATTAGTTTAGATTAATTAATGGGTCCCCTGGAGCCACCCAAATGAATTCAATTTGAACATCAACAACTTGGCCATGGAGTTTCCCAGGTTGGCATTAAGACAATATTAAACCTGCAATAAGTCACATTTAAAATGTTAATTCAGAGAAGCTCTCCATTTAGAGCATTTAATTAAATCTTTAAATAAACTGCATGGGCTCAGTACCAGATGGTTCTGCATTTTCATTGCAGCAGAGATCCTTGAAGTCATTGTGGGAAGTAAAATTGGAGTCACGGTGAAGATAACCAGGATATATAGAGTAATAAAATCTAATCTCGTTTCCAGCAGGGAGATTCAGTGTATGTACACAACCCAGGCTAAAATTGTAAGTTAATTACATTAACCCCAGTGTACTCTGGTATCTGAGCAGCCAGAGATTAAATTAGTCTTTTTCCTATCATAAGATTCTTTTCAACTTCACTATATTAATTTTAGCCAAATACTTACTCATAAGGAAAATTGAAGTTAATGTAACCAAAGATAAAGTAATGCAGCCTTAATATTCTGAGGGGATTATGGAGACCCATGAAAATGCACTCTGCAAATGTCATTCACTTTGAATGGATTTGTGGTGGGAAGTTAAAAAAAAAAAAGGTGTCAAGAGAGGTCTGGTATCTTTCCTACCTCCAGGGTTTAATAAAAACTACAACTTAGATAATTCAGGCCTTAAAAATGAGCAGAGGACAGAATTATGGAGAAAGATGTCCAACCAAGGGAAAAAAAACACCACCCCACCCCACACACACACACTCATGTATGCATGCATTGAATCACATAGACCAGATGTCATAGGACACATCCAATCACCCCTTGGACCTAACTTTTTCCATCTACAACCTCCTAACCTTTCTATCCTGAGAGAGTTCTCTCAGGCAATTGTTTCTTCCTTTTCTATCTTTCTGGATATACATGCTAATGGAACTGGCTCCATTGATTGTTAGATGCCAGGTTTTAGCTATTGACAGTTACTTATGTGATAATAAAAATTTCTGGGCATAGCAACTTTAGGAAAAGGCTCCAAAATGGTCTACACAGCCAGTGGTATGCTAATAAATGTTTAATAACCAACTTCCTAAAAAGTACAACAGACTCTTACATTTAATTTGCATTATTGACTTTTTCGCTACCACTTTCTTAAACCTAGAAAATTGATAAATCAAGACATGATATGTAGCATTTGCCAATTTCTGAAGTGCCAATGGGCACACTGGAAGTTTTACAATTGGCCCTCACAAGCTGCCAAGTTGGCTCTAGCACTCTTGTTCACAGGTCTCAAATACTTTGTTAAAAGCACACTTGAAACATGGCTGTCATTGTTTTCTAAGTTTGTAAGTACAGCAGTCAAAGGCTAATTGTCTCCATTTTGGTACTTTCCTTGCAACTATAATGGTAAATTACCACCAAGTGAATAATGTGTTGACTTGCTTGTGTGGATAATAGTGGGAGAGAAGCAGACATCTTATGAATCTCAGTTTTGTCTGAACCAGGAGAAGGAAGGTTTAATACATACATACACACACAGAGTTGCATATAGGAATGCATTGCGAAGGGGAGGTGTCAGAGCAAGGGCCATATTGGAAAGGGCATAGTCATAAGCAAAACAACGTTCAGTTGCAGATGATACATCACAAACAAGTAGGACCAGAATGCTTCAGTGGCTTTGGTGCTGACTGTTGGTATTGATCCTACACCTTTTCTTTCACCACTCTCTTTTTCTTTGTAAAAGGATGTGAGGGCAGGCAAAGAAATGACACATGACAAGAGAATATAATGGAGGGAGAAAAACATATAGTGAATTAGGAGCTAGGCTTAGAGACAGGAAGATCTGAGTTTGAGTTCTGCCTCAATTTCAATGCTGAGTATTCTCTATACCAAAAAAAAAAAAGCTAACAAAACACTTTACACCCATTTATTTCACCTTGATTCTAGTAGAAACTCTGTAACTATTACTATGGGCTGCTAGGCATCACAGGGGATAGAGCTTAGGGCCTGGAGTCAGGAAAACTCATTTTACTAAGTAAAAATCCTGCCTCAGACACTTACTAGCTGCGTGAACTTGGACAAATCACTTGATCTCTCTCAGCCTCTGTTTCCTCATATAGAAGATGGGAATAATAATTGCACCTACCCCAAAGGGTTGTCATGAGGATCAAATGAGATGACATGCATAAAGTACTTTGTAAACCTTTAAGTGCTGTATAAATACTATTATGATATTATTATGAATATGAATGCAATTCATCCATAAAGCAATGAGCAGCTAGGTGGTGAGGGGGAGCTAGGTGACACAGTGGAAAGAGTGCTGGACCTAGGGTCAGGAAGACCTGAGTTAAAATCTGGTCTCAGACACTTTACTAGCAGTGTGACTCTGGACAAGTCACTTAATGCTATTTGCTTCAGTTGCTCAGAACAGAAAACTCAGGTTGAAGTTCTTGGTCCCCTTTTTAAGGACTAAGGGAAGTTGCCTCAAAAGGTCTGCTCTTTCCCCAGCTTCTCTTCCCAGTGCCTATACAGGAACAGATAATGTAATATATTCTTCTAATTTCTTTTACTTAAATACTTCCTGTGTCTTGATTTTACCTCAAATATAGGAAGGCTAGATTTATTTAAGAGGTATGCGAAAATTTAAATTAGGACAGAGAGCCAAAACTTTCTCTGAATGTTAGCATTTAAAGCACTTTCCTAAGAGTGCTTTAAGCTATTGTGATATTCCATTTTGTCTCTGAGGGGATGACATGGATCTGAGGGCCATGGCATTGCCCTTCTGCTTAAAATGAGCTAATTATTTGCATTATAGGACGGCTGATTAAAACTCCTGAAGAGAAGTTGTGTAGAAAGGAGGTACTGACTTAAGAAAAGATCATACTGCAAATTTCTCCCAGTGAGGAAGTAGGGCAAAATGTTATACTGAAATATAAGTGACACTCATATTGTACCAGAAGATGACTGGTGTTGCCTTGTAAGTATTATGAGATTGCCATGAAGCATTACATGATAATTTTAGACATGTTAGTCAATAAAGAACCTTTGAACTTCTGAAAGATCATCATTTTTTACTAATCCAGAAAGTCTAATCATGTATATAATAAATTAATAACTTTTGTTCAGTATGTTCAATGGAAAGTTTTGGCAACTCATGTGACAACTTATATTAGAAAATATAAGTGCCAGTAAATTGCTAGTGCTCATATACATGGATTTTTTTTAACTCTTTAAGGAGATAGCAGAAACATGTCATATCCTAGTGGTAATAGACCATTTCTTCAAATATGCACAGGCATATCCAGCAAAAAAAAATCATAAAGTCACTATCATCACTAAGGTGTTATTGGAAAAATATTTTTCAGAAAATTGCTTTTGGGTCAGAGTGTAATCTAATCAAGGTAGAGATTGTGAAAGTAAATTGTTCAAAAAGATGTTGACTTTGTTGGAAAATAAGAAATCTAGAATATCACGCTCAAGGAGACCCTTAGCATTTTATTATTACTCTACTATTAAATATGTTGGGCTCTTTAAAATCTAAGTGGAATTGCAATGGAATCTATCTATGCATATAATGCTAGTCTAAATGATGCCAGAGGATTTACCTTATAATTGTTGAAGTTAGTAAAAAACCAAGTTTACCTATTGATTTTTGTTTTGGGATTCATGACAATAAAGAAGATAGTGGGACTCACAGCCAATATGTCTCTCATTTAAAGGATAGACTGAAAGAGAGCTATCATTTAATCATGCAATTAATTAACTCTAAAAAACAATAGAAGTAAGTGATTGTACGATGCCTGAATTCGGTGTCAAGATACTCATATATGTAACAGAGTATTGATAAGATATCTTGGGGCGGGGGGGCAGTGTGGGTGTGTGTCTGTGTGGATGTGTGTGTGTGTGTGTGTGTGTGTGTGTGTGTGTGTGTGTGTGTAACACATAAATTAGCAAACCACTAGAAGGTTACACCATTCCATGTTGTACAGAAACTGGGCAATGTGCCAGTTTATAAATTAACTCCAGAAAATGGAAGGGCTCTGCAAAGATGATGCATAGAAATAATTTATTACCTATTGGGGAATTGATGCAACTTTCTGATGAGCAGTCAGACAATAATGATGAACTGCTGACTAAGATTTGAGAGAAAAAGAATTCAGTTGCATGTTACAGAAGGACACACTGAATTAAATAAAAGTTCAGAAAATTATGATACTGCTGAGGATGTGATTGTGCATTGTTATATACAAGAGAATTCAAGAATTCTACAAACTGTATCTCAGTCAGAGGAGAATATAAGTTCAGATGATAAAGGAGAATTGAGCACAAAAGTAGCATTATTTTACCCTAATACCCCAGTAGTAAAGAGATAATAAAGCACATTCATAGAGGATTGTGATAACCCCCCATCTATGAGCTCAATGTCACAGTTATATAATGGTAATAAAATAATTAAAAACTTGGAAAATGAGGTTAAGATGATAAAAAAAAATTAAGCCTATTATGAGACTGACATATGAAGGACCAGATAAATATGGAGAGGTTAACTCAAACAGAATGCTTTAATGGTAAATATCCAATATACATTTGTATACAATTACCTTTTGACATCATAATTTGTGCCATTTATTGAGGTGTGAATTTTTTCTTCTTATAAAATGTTGATATATGTTCATTATCGCTATATTTGCAAATGCAGAATTTTACATGTGAATTATTCATTTAGTTGTCTATTTTCTGATATAATTGTGAACATGTACATATGCATATAGATAGAGAGAGTGAGATTGTCATGAATGAGAATATGTATTTTGCCTAGCTGTTGATTGTCTGGAATGAGAAAAATTTATGCTCCGTTGATCTGATGTAACAATGTGTTAATTATGTAAAATATTTGACACATTTTTGTTGGCTTTATAATGTTTCCATACCCCTCCTATTTTGGAATTTTAATTTGCAAATGATCTTGGAAGGGGCAGGAAATATATGTTCACAGGGTGGGGGGAGGAAGGGAAAGATCTTTTTCAGCAATTTAGGACTAAAAAAGTAGAAAATATGCTTTTTTGTAAAGAAAAAGATTTAAATCAACTGTAAAACGATTTAATTGCTGCTTATTATTGATGAATGTTTTAATGCCTAAAAGGAGTAGGAAAAAAAAGTTTGCTTTAATAAAAATTACTAATGTGTATATTTTTAAAAAATAGCTTTCAGATGAGATTTAAGCACTTTTAGATGGAAAACAAAGTATGGTATAAGTATAATGACTAAAATTGCCTGGTGAAAGATGAGAATGATGCCTCTTATGTGAATAGTCTGATAGTTTAAAGGGAGAAAGAAAGAACTTTTTTTTTTAATTGGAAAAATATGCGCATGAAGAAACAGTTCAATGGTACAAAGTGGGATGGAGGTCCATGTTGAAAACTATAGAGCTTCCAGTTATTATGCCCCCTCAATTCATTTTACATATATAACTGTTTTATGGATCCTGACTCTCTGGACTCCTTTCTCTACCATGCTCCAGCAGCCTTCTAATCCTAGAAAATCTTTCTTCCCTTTGTGGCCTCTATCTCTAATTGGTCAATTCCCCCCAGAACTGCCATTTTAAGGAAGGACTTGATCTATGCATGTTGATTCATTCATTCATCTCTGGGCTCGACTCCTGATTCCTGAATCTCCAGACTTCTTTCTCCATTATGTCATTGCTTTTCCATTTCCTTTTATGTGCCTGCCTTCTCCCATTTTCAGCTTCACACACCAACACTCCCTTCACTTTGGTCTTGGCTTGTAGCTTTTCCAAGTTGAAGAATTTGCCATCAGTGTGGTAGCTGACCTTGATGCTGTGTTTGTCCTCATTGAAGACATCTGACAACATGGCTGAAAACATCATGCTAAAAAGTATAGGAGCAAGCACAAAGTCTTGTTTCACTCCATTGGTGACTGGGACAGCACAAGAGCATTCTCCATTATCCAGAACCCAGGAGAGCATGTCATCATGAAGTTGACATACAATACTATAAACTTCTCCAGGCAACCAAATTTTGACATAATTTTCCATAATCCCTCATGACTGACTATCAAAGTTCTTGGTCAGATTACAAATGTCATGTGCAGACATCTTTTCTGCTCTTGGCATTTCTCCTGGAGTTGACGGGCAACAACCACCATATCAATTGTTCCTTGACCCTTTCTGAAGTCACTCTGGCTCTCAGATAAATGATCATCTTCCAAGTGAAGGATTAGCTTATTAAGGAGAACTCTGGCAAGAATCTTATTAACAATGACTATGACAGAGACCCCCTGTGATTATCACAGGACAATCTATTTCCTTTACCTTTATAAAGATGGACAATGGAGGCGTCCTTGAACATTTGGAGGATAATCTCCTCTTGCCATATAACCCAGAAAATTTCAGTCAACTTTTATATGAGTAAAGGACCCCCTGCTCCCCACCTTGTAAATCTCAACTGGAACAGAATCAGCACCAGGTGCTTTGCCACATGAAAGGAGCCTGAAGGCATTCAAAACCTCTTCCTCACTTGGAACTTCAGCCAGGGAGGGATTGACTTCAACCTGACATAAATGGTTAATAGTTTCAGCATTTATTGAGCCTGTTGAGAACATTATGAAAGTGTTCAGTCCATCTCTCTAGGATTATGCTTTTTTCGCTAATCAGTGTAGCTCCAACTTAATAGTTGAGATGCACCATAGTGCTTTGGCTCATAAATAGCCTTCAGGACATCATAAACATGCTTTTGATTGTTACTATCAGCATAAAATTGAATTTCATCTGCCTTCTTACTGAGCTAAGAATCCTACATCTCTCTAAGTTTCACTTGTACTTTACTTTTGATGGAATTAAACACTGCCTTCTTAGAGATGGATGAACTATCCTGCTGCTAAACCCTGTGGACTTCTCATTTTTCATTTAGCAGCTTCTGAATTTCCTCATAATTTTCATCAAACTAGTCTTGATGTTTGCAAGTGTTCTAACTCAGATGAGCAAATGCAGTGCTGTATGCCAAATCTCTGAAAGTTGCCTATTCCTTTTCTGCTCCACTGTTGCCAAATGTCTGTTGGCTCAACTTTCCCTCCAAGTTAGGTAAAAGTTAGCTAATGAGTGTTCCCACTCAGAAAATCTGTTTACATTAGTTCTTCTGGTAGTCATTTTGCCTTGGGGCCACTACTTTTGTTGAATGAGAATATTTAGCTTGGAGAGAATAAGTCTATTATCAGTCCAGCACTCTGCACCACACAGTGCCTTCCTTACTCTCACATCTTGTTTATCTCCTCTCTAAATGTCAATGATGCAACTAAGTATGGATCATTTCTTTGCTGCTTGTGCTAGTTTTGGTCTAACAACACCAAGAAAATACAAGTACTCCATCAGTCATCACCACAACACTTATACATGGAACTATTGATTACAGCAAATGGAGAAGTTTTGAACACCGTGAATAAATTCACTTACCTTGGCAGTATACTTTCTAGAGATTTACACATTAATAATGAGTATGATGCACACATTGCCAGAGCTAGCTCAGTGTTTGGGAGGTCCTGAAGGAAAGTGTGGGAGAAAAAGAGGTATTAGACTGATTACCAAACTGAAGATCTACAGAGCTGCTGTACTGACATTGTTGTTGTAGGCTTGTGACACCTGGACCATATACCAGTCTGATGAGCTTTGAAGTTCTCTGGCTTAAAAAGAACTTCTATTCTTGTGAAGGAGAAATCCTTTCTAAATGACTTTTTAAGGGTGGTTGTAAGTTGAAAGGATTTGCAAACACTAGCTATGATTAAAGAAGAGAAAAAGATTTGCCCAGCTAGAAAGCAGCGAAGACTAACAGACAAGTAGTTAGTACAGAAGTAGTTTCATATGTTCTTATTATCTAAAATGTTCTTAGATGAACTACTAACATCAAAGCCTGAAGTCCAGCCAGAGTCGTGAGTTACCCAAAGTACATGTGCTTTCCTCAGTGAAGTGCTTCCCTGCCAGGTTCCTGCGTGTACCCACTCTTCTTCATAAATTCTTAATACATTGTTGGGAAAGTATAACTAAGGTTTATATGTAGATTGTGATTTCTTTAAAATTTATGTACTTACTTTATATATAAGTACCCTGGCTTAATTATTATTTATTTTAGCACATTAAAAGTCAGTGCTTATTATTAAGATTCAAAGTACATTATTAAGTAGCTAGTTGTATAAATAGAAATACATTGGTGGGGGCTCTTAAGCTAGAGTGGTGAGTAGAAGATGTATATTACCACTTAACTGGACTACCATTAGGACCCTTAGAGAATTTGAGTGTAACTAGGTGATGCTGTCCTATCTCTGTGAACCTAGACTTGCTAGTGTAACAGAAGGTTAGAGTGAGCAAGACAACACAGAGAGTCAGTGGGTATCTATAGGTCCCACATGAGAGGTAACATTGTAGGGGTCTACACCACGAGCCACACTCCAGACCATACCACTTCCATTATAACCAATAGCATGTTAGTGTTGATGGGCCTTCACTTTCATGGAAGGCTTGGGTGTGTAATTTCCTAAATGAAATCCAGACCACACTCTTCTTTTTCAACTCTGTGCCCAGCTCACTGACCACCTACATTGCATGTCCGTGATATACATACTTTTGGACAAGCTCTATAGAGTGTCCATCCAGATATATATTTAAATCTGGACAATCAACATTTGGCCTTTCCTTTGTAGAATGACAAGCCAAATTCTCTTGAGTGATTACAGATTTATGCCTTCTAGAAAGCTTGATGTTTGGGGCTTGATGCAATAAACACAATATTATCTGTTAACAGGAACAACTGGAGGACCCCCCAAGGAATCCCTTCTTAACCTTGATTTTGCTCTAGTTTTCTCCATTCAAATGGCACATACCTCTGGTGAGCAAATTCAAGTAACAATCACAATAAACAAGACATGATGAAATATTTGCTCTCTTCATTTTTAGCTACGTTTGTTGTGGTTTTTTAGTCATTCAGTCATGTCTGACTCTTCATGGCCATAGCACAACAGGTTCTTTTACTCTCCACCATCTCTTAACATCTTTCCAAGTTCATGTTCCTTGCTTCCTTGACACTATCTATCAATCTCATCCTTTGCTGTCCCCTTTTCCATTTTTCTTCAATCTTTCCCAATATCATAGTCTTTTCCAATGAGTCCTATCTTCTCATTATGTGACCAAAATATTTAAGCTTTCACTTTATTATTTGACCTTCCAGTGAATAGTCTCAATTAATTTCTTTAGGTATTGACTGATCTGATTTTCTTGCTGTCCAAGGTAAGCTATAAGATGGTAGAGATGAAGTCTATTGTTGAACATTGTAAAAGCCTATTTGTTCCCTAATACCCTATTTGAGGAATTCCTTTATTCATGTATAGATACTTTTGTATAGATGGGAGAGAAGGCATACAAATTCATGTTTTTGGTTGCTTTCTCTTTTTTTACTATTAATAATGTCCAAGACTTCTTTTTCCCACTTTTGGCATCTTCCTCTCCTTCAGATACCTTGTATATCAGCCCTTCAAATATCCTGATAATTTTATTTCTTCCAGTTCAAATTCTCTCTACATAGATTTGGTTCACTCCAAATGCTTTCCCCATCTTTGTTCTCTTTAGTACCATTTCTAGCTCCTTCACAAGTACCTCAGAGACTATGATGTTGTAATCCAAGAGTAAGAGTTCCACTATCCTTGATGGAGAAAAGCATGTGTTGAAGTGGTTTTTGGAAATCTTTTCCATTTTTCTTCATAAGAAATCCTTGTTCCATTTTCATCTTTGAATGCCATTGTGATATTTGCTTAGTTGGATATCCTATCAAGTTTTCTTTAAGTTTGCTTTAGCCTCCACAGTTTCTCTCTACTTTATAAGATAATAGTAAACATAATTATCCTTCCTTGTAAGATTTCACAGTTTACATTCTAACCTAGGATTGTCACTGAAAACCATGACTCTGTTTGGCAAGTAAGTAAAATGTTTGCTAAGGCCTTTTCAGGGTTCCTTTTGGTATCCTTGTTGTGGCAATTAATTTAGATTGGTTTAACTTCTGGATGAAATTATTACTGTAAATGTTAATGTCATTTATATTGTTCTTATTCCATTTTTTTATTTTTAATCATCTTTTTTTGCACAAAATATATCAATAATAGCCATGTTGCGAAAGAAAGCATAAACAAAAAAAAAAGAAAAGAAAAAGAAAGTGAAAAAAAAGTTACTTTAATCTCCACTCACACACCATCAGTTTTTCATCTTAAGTCCTTCATAACTATCACGGATTGTTGTATTGCTGGAATAGTCAAGCCATTCACAACTAATCATCTTACAATATTGCTGCTACTTTGAACTCAGTACATTTCACTTTGCATCGACCCTTGTAAGTTTTTTCTTGGTTTTTTGAGAGCATCCTGCTCATCATTTCTAATAGGACAATAGTATTCCATCATAACTGTACATTGCAACCTATTCAGTCATTCCTCAGTTGATGTGCATCCCCTCAGTTTCTAATTCTTTACCCACAACCCTCCCTCACTCAAATCAAAGTCAACTGCAAGTTATGTCATCATCTTGATGTCATGGACCTCTTCAAGAACTAAGGACAAACACAATTCTTTACCCTCAAGAAAGAGATGCCATAAATATTTTTGTAAATATAGGTCATTTTTCTTTTTTTTTATCCCTTTTGGGATACAGATCTAGTAGTGATTTTGTTATGCCAAAGGGTATGCATGGTTCCATAGCCCCAGCTGTTCCAAATTGTTCTATAGAATGGTTTAATCAATTCACAACTCTGCCAACAGTATATTAATGTCTCATTTTTCCCACATGTGCTTCAACATTTGTCATTTACATTTTCCGTCCTATTATCTAATCTAGTAGGTATGAGTTGGTACCTCAGAGTTGTTTTAACTTACATTTCTCCAGTCAATAGTAAGCTACAATATTTTTTTTGATATGGCTATAGATGGCTTTAATTATTTCATCTGAAAACTGATTATGTCTTTTGATTATTTATCAATTGGGAAATGGCTCTTATTTTTATAAATTTGACACAGTTCTCTATATATTAGAGAAATGAGGTCTTTATCAGAGAAACTTGCTTCAAAAATCTTTTTTCAGTTATTTCTGTTGACTGTATTTCCCTCCATCCTATTTCCTCTGCTCTCTTTATTCTACTCTCTCTCTTTTCACCCCATACCTCCTCCAAAGTGTTTTGCTTCTGATTACCCCTTTCCTCAATCTGCCCTCCCTTCCATCACCCCCCTTCTTTTATCCCCTTCCCCTTCTATTTTCCTGTAGAGTGAGATAGATTTCTATATCCCATTGCCTGTGTATATTATTTCTCAGTTACATAAAAAACCAATTTTTTACATGCCTTTTTAAAACTTTGAGTTCCAAATTCTCTCCCTTCCTCCCTCCCCACCTACCCTCATTGAGAAGGCAAGCAATTCAGTATAGGTTATATATGTGTAGTCATGCAAAACACTTCCAACAATAGTCATGTTGTGAAAGACTAGCTATATTTCCCTTCATCCTATCCCACCACAGTCCTCATTTATTCTATTCTCTCCTTGGTCCTGTCCTTCCTGTCTTTCCTCAAAAGTGTTTGTTTTTGATTACCCCCTCCCACAATCTGCCCTTCCTTCTTTCACCTCCCTATCTTATCCCCTTGCTGACTACTTTCCTGTAGGTGAGACAGATTTCCTTACCCAGTTAAGTATGTATATTATTTCCTTCTCAACTACCCTCTCTTCCTCAACTCTGTAAAAGCTTTTTCTTGCCTCTCTTATGTGAGATAATTTACCCCATTCTACCTCTCCCTTATTCCTCCCAGTACACTTCTCTCTCATCCCATAATTTTATTTGTCTTAGGTCATATTCAACTCACCCCTTGCCCTCTGTCTATGAGTATACATACATACATACATATATACATACATATATATATGGGGGGAGGGTGTCTGTGGGTCTGTGGGTCTGTGTGTGTGTGTGTATTCTCTCCAACTACCCTAATAAAGAAAAAGGTATCATGAGTTACAAATATCATCTTTTCATGTAGAAATGCGAGCAATTTGGCTTTAATAAGTCCCTTATGATTTCTCTTTCTTGTTTACTTTTTTATTTTTCTCGAGTCTTGTATTTGAAAGTCAAATTTTTTTATTTAACTCTGGTCTTTTCTTAAGAATGCATTAAATTCCTCTATATTATTGAATATCATTTTTCCCCTCATGAATTAAACTCAGTTTTGCTGAGTAGTTGATTTTTTATTTTAATCCTAGCCCCTTTGACATCCAGAATATCATATTTCAAGCTGTCCAACACCTTAATGTAGAAACTACTAAGTCTTATGTTAACCTGATTGTTTTTCCAGAATACTTGAATTGTTTCTTTCTGACTATTTGCAATATTTTCTCCTTGACCTGGGAACTCTGGAATTTGACTATACTATTCCTGGCAGTTTTCATTTTGGGATCTCTTTCAGGAGGTGATCAGTGGATTCTTTCCATTTCTATTTTACCCTATGGTTCCAGAACATCAGGGAAGTTTTCCTGGATAATTTCTTGAAAGACAATAACTAGGATCCTTTTTTGATCATAGACCTCAAGCAGTCCAATAATCTCTCCTAAATCTATTTTCCAGGTCAGTTGTTTTTCTAATGAGATATTTCACATTGTTTTCTATTTTTTTCATTCTTTTGGTTTTGTTTTATAATTTCTTGATTTCTCATAAAGTCATTAGTTTCCATTTGTTCCTTTCTATTTTTTAAGATATTATTTTCTTCAGTGAGCTTTTGGACCTCCTTTTCCATTTGGCCAATACTGCTTTTTAAAGCATTCTTCTTTTTATTGATGTTTTTGGATCCCTTTTGTCATTTGATCTGTTCTATTTTTTAAGGTGTTATTTTCTTCAGTATTTTTGGGTTCTCCTTTAGCAAGTTGTTGATTCATTTTTCATGATTTTATTGCATCACTTGCATTTCTCTTCTCAATTTTTCTTCATTTCTTTTACTTGATTTTCAAAATCGTTTTGAGCTCTTCCATGGCCTGAGATCAATTCATATTTTTCTTAGAGTCTTTGGATGTAGGAGCATTGACTTTGTTGTCTTATTCTGAGTGTATGTTTTGATCTTCCTTGTCACCAAAGTGAGTTTCTAATAGTCTGGGTCCTTTTCCATTGTTTGTTCATTTTCCCAGTCAATTATTTGACTTTATAACTCTAGTTGAGGTAGGGACTCTGTTTCCAGTATGGAGCGCATACTGTTGCAAGCTTCAGGAGTTTTGCGTTTTCGGAGATACTTCTAAGAACCTGTATGTTTTCAGTTTTCCACAGTGGTATAATCTAAGGAGAGGTGTTTACTCCTCTCCTGGTGTGTGCTCTGGTCTGTGAGTGACCACATGACTTTTCTGCCCTGAAACTTCAAGAAGGGTACCCCCCCCTCCACTGATGCTACAAGCTCTACTATCCTAATGCTCCTCCTAATCCTGGGACTGCCAAACAAGACTGAAACCCAGATTCAAGTACAGGCAAAGCAAAAGAGTCCTGCCTCAGGACCAACAAAGAGGCCCCCATTGTTTGATCCCCTTACCATTTGTGGGTTGAGAACTCTGGAAGCAGCCACCTTTGCTGCTGTTGCCACCACCACTGCCACCACTGTTGATTCAGTCACTCCCAGGACCTACTCCTGATTTGCTAGGGCCCAGCTTGTGCTGGTGCAGGCTACACTGGACTGTGCTTGTCTCACCCAGGTCCTTCAGCCCTTTCCTACTGATCTTCTAAGTTGTATTTAGTGTTTGTGGGTTGAGAAGTCTGGAAACCGCCACAGATGCCAGTGATTCATTCCCCTGAGGCCTGCTCTGAGTTTACTGGGAGCCAGTCTGTACTGGAAAGGCCTGTACTAGACTGTGTTCCTCTCTCACCTGGGTGTAACAGACCTCTTTCCTGTAGACCCTTCACGTTGTCTTGGGCTGAAAATTTGTTTCACTCTATTTTTTGTGGGTTCTGCTGCTCTAGAATTTGTTTAGATTCATTTTTTACAGACATTTAGAGAGTTCTGGGGGACAGCTCAGGCAAATCCATGCTTTTACTCCACCATCCTGGCTCTACCTCCCATTCTCTTTAATAATCTTTTAAAATAATTCAGGACTAAATCATTTGTAATTAATCTTTTTCACATGATTATGGTTTCTTCTTGTTTATTATAAATTTTTACCTTAGCTCTGACAAATTAGTGGTTTGACTATAGATACAATTGCCTCAGTTAACTACCACATCAGTAAGTCTTTATATGTCTGTCAAAATGTAGGCAATTTCATTCTTTGGGATATTTGCTGCTCATGAGCTATAATTCTTGGCTTCTTATAAAGTACAAATCTTTGAAATTTCTCCCTTCTTTCTCCTGAACCATATTTTCCAACATATTTCTCCCTATCCCTATCCCTATCCCACCATTACACTGACATCATCAGGTAATAGGATGCGTATTAATATAATCTAGAAGGTTTGAGTTCTCACAGAATTTATCAGTTGCTCTTCTATGACTTATGTTTGTGGTCAGCAACAATTTACTTTCAAGATAGTCTTTTTGTAAATACTTCCAATTTTTTATTGAAATAAGTGATGACCAAATGTCCCATAAAATAATATTTCTTGTAACTTTGGGGTGTGCTATAAAACCAATTATGCCAATCATTCTTCTAGAAAGCTGAGGCCTCATTTCTTCTGGTTTTGTTTACAGAAAGAATATAAAAATTTATATTCTTCTTCTCCTCTAGTCTTCTCCTCAGTCAAAAGACAAATATTTATCTGTGATTGTCTAGTCCAGAAAACAGGCTTTTTCCAGAGCAACATCTGAAGCCTTTCCAGCATGGTAGAACCTCCTAAGTTTCAACTCTATTGGGACAGCCTTAGAGAACTCAGGCTTGCCTGTATGTTGTAACTAAAGCAACAGAAAAGGACTCTGTGGAGGATTAGTTTATATTGGCTACATATTTCTAAAGAATGGCAATGGTCAAAGTCTGTCACAAAACCTAAAAATTCAGCATTAGTCATTTCTTAAGAAATTCTTTCAGTCAGCAGAGACAAGATGGCAGAGTAGAAGGATGTACCTACTCTAGCTCTCCCCCCATAGTCCATATAATACCTGTAAAAAATGACTCTAAACAAATTCTAGAGCAGCATCAGCCACAAAATGACAGAGTGAAACAGATTTTCAGCCCAAGACATCTTGGAAGGCTGACAGGAAAGGTCTATCGCACTGGGCTCAGAGCTGAGCCCAGCCCAGCCTGGGCCACAAGTGGACAGGACTGGAGCAAACTTCAGGGTGTGAAATCATGGGTAGCAGCTGTGCTTCCCAGATTTCTCAACCCATAAAAGCCAAAGACAGCTTCAAAGGTCAGTGAGAAAGCTCTTTCACCTGGGTGAGAAGGGAGCAGGGTCTAGCCTCAGGCCCAACCCCAGGGGGCAGCAGCCAGTGCAGCACAGCATCCATTTTTTGAAGCCCTTGGCCTAAAAACCCTGGGGGAATCAAGCAGCTGATCTGGATCTTAGTCCTGAGTGGTGATCCTGGGATGAGGAAGAGAGTTGTTGTGGTAGAGCTGGTGGAGGCTCTGGAGAGGGAACCTTACTCACAGATCCTGGGCTGAAAAGTTTGTGGTTGCATGCAGACCAGAGCACAGGCCAGGAGAACTCCTCTCCTTTGATTGTGCCACCTTGGAGGAACTGAGAACTTACAGGTCCCTAAAATATATCCTCCACTTGACAAAGGACTCAAAAATCAAGTAACAGGCTGGGAAAATGCCCAAAAAGGGGTGAAAAAGAAGACTATAGAAGGTTACTTTCTTGGTAAAAAGGTACTTTCTTCCACCCTTTCAGAAGAGGAAGAACAATGCATAGCATCAGAGGAAGACATAAAAGTCAAGGCTTCTGTATCCAAAACCTCCACAAAAAATATGCAATAGTCTCGGGCCATGGAGGAGTTCAAAAATGATTTTGAAAATCAAGTAAGAGAGGTGGAGGAAAAACTGGGAAGATAAATGAGAGTGATGTAAGAAAATCATAAAAAGTGAGTGAACAGTTTGCTAAAGAAGAACCAAAAAAGAATACTGAAGAGAATAACACCTTTAAAAATAGACTAATCTAAATGGAAAAAGAGATCCAAAAAGTCAATGAGGAGAAGAATGCTTTAAAAAGCAGAATTAGCCAAATGAAAAAGGAGATTCAAAAGCTCACTGAAGAAAATAGTTCTTTAACAATTAGAATGGAGCAGTTGGAAGCTAATGATTTTATGAGAAACCAAGAAATTACAAAACAAAACCAAAAGAATGAAATACTTGAAGATGATGTGAAATATCTCATTGAAAAAACAACTGACCTGAAAAATAGATCCAGGAGAGATAATTTAAAAATTATATGTTCAAAAAAAAAGAGCCTAGATATCATCTTCCAAGAAATTATCAAGGAAAACTGCCCTGATACACTAGAACCAGAGAGTAAAATGGAAATGGAAAGAATTCACCGATCACCTTCTGAAAGAGACCCCAAAAGGAAAACTCCTAGGAATATTGTAGCCAAATTCCAGAGTTACCAGGTCAAGGAGAAAATATTACAAACAGTCAGAAAGAAATAATTAAAGTATTATGGAAATGCAATCAGGATAACACAAGATTTAGCAACTCCTACACTAAGGGATCAAAGGGCATGGAATATGAACTTCCAGAGGTCAAAGGAGCTAGAATTAGAACTAAGAATCACCTACCCAGCAAAACTGAGCATAATACTTCAGGGGGAAAAATGGAATAGGGGAATTCTAACAATTCTTGTTGAAAAGACCGGAGCTGAATAGAAAATTTGACTTTCAAATACAAAAATCAAGAGAAACATGAAAAGTTAAATAGGAAAGAGCAATCACAAGGGACTTACTAAAGTTGAACTGTTTACATTCCTACATGGAAAGATGTTATCTGTGACTCATAAGATCTTTTCCAGTATTAGAGTATTTGGAAGGAATATATATATATATACATGTAGGTGTGTATGGGTATGTACATATGTGTATGTTATATGTGTGTAGGTATGTATATGTGTCCTGAGTGTATGTCTGTATGTGCGTGTACATACATATATGTGTGTACATATATATGTATGTGTGTATGTGTATATATGTATATATGTGTGTGTGTATATATGTATATATATACATACATAGACAGAGGGCACAAGGTGAGCTGAATGTGAAGGAAGAATACATAAAAAAATAAAATAACATTTACTGTTGAATGGAATGTACCAAGAGTAAGACAAAGGAAGAGGTAAAATGTAGCAAATCATCTCACATAAAAGAGAGAAGAGCTTTTACAGAGGAGGAGAAGAGGGGAGTAAGTGAGCCTTACTCTCACCAGATTTGGCTTAAGGAGAGAATGACACACACTCAATTGGATATGGAAATCTGTTTTGCCCTGCAGGAAGACAAAAGGGAAGAGGACAGCTCTGAGAGGAAGATATTAGAAGGGACAGCAAATTGGGGAAAGGGATAATCAGAAGCAAACACTATTGTGGGAGTACAGGTCAAGGGAAAGAATGGAATAAATGGAGGGCAGGATAGGACAGAGGGAAATGTGGCCAGTCTTTTACAACATAACTACTATGGAAGTGCTTTGCATTGTTACACATACATTGAACTGCTTGTTTTCTCAACAAGGGTGTGTGGGGAGGAAGGGAGAGAATAAGTAACTCAAAGCTTTAATAATTAATGTTAAAAATTGTTTTAGCACGTAACTGGAAATTAAGATATACAGGCAATGGAGTATAGAAATCTATTTTGCCCTACAGGAAAACAGAAGAAAAGTGGGATGGAAGAAGTGTGGGTAATAGAAGGAAGCTCAGATGGGATGAAGGGGTGGATGGGGTGCAAGCCATCCTGGGGTAGGGGTGGGGAACGAGGGGAAGAAAATTTTGAATTCAAATTTTTGTACAAGTGAATGTTGAGAATTGAAAAATAAATAAAAATTCATATTTATAGATAGATAAATAATTAATGAAAGAAATTCTTTCAGTCACTCTGCAGAAAATCCCTGTTTAAGTAAAAAGATATTTCCTGGCAAATCTAACACATTAAGCCATTAGCACTAATTCTATTAACACCAATTAGTTTATCAGATAAACTAGTCAATTGTTCAAAAGGGTCCTGTTGAGCAAGAATGAGACCAGGTATGGAAGAAATTATGCCAGCAAGAAGAGGAGGGGCAAAGTTCAGGTCATGATACTG
The DNA here is from genome assembly GCF_028372415.1 of Notamacropus eugenii. Classification (NCBI taxonomy): domain Eukaryota; kingdom Metazoa; phylum Chordata; class Mammalia; order Diprotodontia; family Macropodidae; genus Notamacropus; species Notamacropus eugenii. The sequence continues at coordinate 318,416,431 of NC_092873.1, read as the reverse complement.
AAGAGGCCAGATTTAATGGGGAAGGAGAGACTGCACAACAATAGTCTTATAGAATTCAGCTGTTAAGTGATTTGATTTTCTTCTTATTAAGGGATGGGAAGTAGGGAGAAATCTGAAAGAGTAGGGATCACTTAACAGAATATGAAGGGAGTATTGAAAGAAATTTTTAAAAATACTTAACTTTTTTATTTCTTTGAGTAATATGTATATACTTCAATACTAGCAGTACCAAGTAATGAATAGCCTGGTGGGACTCCTTTTGAAGGAGTGTATATCAGAAGCAGCAAGCTTATGGGGAGTAGGAAGGAGAAACACTAAACTGTAGACAAAGATGCCCAAGCGCCACATATTGACAGTTTTAATATGTAAAATATTATCTATGCTTTGTTGTATTTTTCTTTAATCTGTTAAATATTTCCCAATGCTTTTTAATCTGGTTCTGGCTGTATACAGGAGTATTGCGGACCCCATGTAGAATCTTTCATACCTCTGGTATATAGAATGGCAGGTTTTTCTGATTTTTTTCCTATTTCTGTTGAAAAGGTGAAAAGGGTTACTTTCTTCCAGTCACCCAGGTTCATAATCACCATGTTATCCTCAATTCCTTACTCTTGCCTGCCTCACATATTCACTCCATTGCCATGTCATGCATGTTGAGTCTACCTCCATAACATCTCTTGCTTCCATGCCCTCCTCTGTACTCACATGACCACCCCCCCCACTTCAGTTCCTTTTCATCTCTCACTTGCTATTTTTGCATTAGCCTCCTTCATTCTCTTCTCCCTCCCTGCCTTCATTCTCTTCTCATTCCAAGCCACCTTCCATATAGCCACCAAAGCAATATTTCTAAAGCATAGGTCTAAAAATGTCAGTCCCTTGTTCAATAGAATCCAGTGGGCTCACTGTTACTCCAGGATCGAATACAAACTCCTGTTAGGCATTTACTGGGGTTCAGTATCTTTCCAAGACTATTGGCCATGCTTCATTGACTCTTTGATCTTTCCAAAATGGCTTTTTTTCTATTTCTCATACTTGGCATGTTCCCTCCTCATTGCCACTCTTAACAATCTTGTTTTCTGCAAACTTCATCTCAAAAATATCAACTACCTCCTATATGAGACTTTTTTCTGACCCCTCCCCACCTACTATCTGTCTGTCTATGTTCATCCTTTGTTTTCAAAGAAGACCATAACATCAGAAAAAGGATGATATAACTTGCAATTGTCTGTTTTGAGTGAGGGAGGGCTGTGCAAGGTCACCAGCCTCACTTTGTCCTCCTGAGCCATCTGGATCCAGTGACCAGATATTCATCAGGATGACTGGAGATGGCCCAGGATACAATGGGAGACCTTGGTCTATTCAGGTATTCACGTAGAGTGAGGTTAGGCCATTCAGTAAAGCTCCTCTAAGAAGTAATTAGGAAATGGCCCTTTTAATGAGCAAAAGAAAAAATTAGTAAATCAAACTGGGAAGGAAAGAGCAACAGTTACTATTGATAATCAATCTGAAGCCAGAAGGGTACAGAAAACAACCTGCTAGGGCCTCCCCTAAAAGTTATATGCGTGTGTAAATGTATACAAATATATACATATGTATGTATAATACATATAGATCTATATGCATATGTAACTATTTCAAAATGATTTATTTCCTTTCCATCTCAAGTATTTTGTTTTATACATTCAAAATTTTTTATTTTGAAAAGGGGTTCATGCTGCCAAAGGGAATATGCATTATGTGTGCGTATGTATATATGTATATGTATATATATACATGCAAAATATTATTAATAACATGTGTGTGACCTTGTTGTTTGTCTATTCTTGAAGAGGACCATGACATCAGGGAGGTGATGCCATGACATGCAAGTGAATTGGATTTAAGTGAGGGAGGGCTGGGCAAGGTCAGCAACCTTACTTTCTGCCCTGGAGTCGTCTGGATCCAGTGGCGAGACATAGATCAGGATGACTGGAAATGATCCTTGTGTGTGTGCATGTGAAATAAAATATATATGAAGAAAGATACTACCTGCATCCAGAGAGAGAGCTGATAAATAGATGTATATAGTGGTTTTACATACTATATATATATATATATACATACATACATATGTGTGTATACATATATATATGTATGTATACAAACACACCTATATATTTTTATCTAATGGTAGCCATCTCTAGGGCAGGGAGGGGGAGAGTGGATAAAAAGGGGGAAAAAGTTACATGATAACTTTATTATATATTTTAAAGGAACAGTAGGTTGTACATGATAGATTTGCAGCTTCATATACTATCATCTTTTTTTCTACTCTACTATATTATGGAAATGCTCATTTTATTTCTTAAGTTCAGAATAAAATAAGCAAAATTGTTAAAAATAATGATAATTATATATCTATTTATTACAATACTCCCTTTGATAGCATGAATCCCTTCTCAAAACAAAGTACATAAAATAAAATACATGACACAAATTAAACTAATTATATTGAAATATTTTCATATACATGTATATGTGTGTGTGTGTGTATACTTATTGTACTGTGATTAAGCTTTATCAGTGTTTCCCTGACACAGCCTCTTTCCCACCACCCACAGCATGAGGAAGACCAGGTCCCTCCTCTCCCTATTCCTTAGGGATTAGTTTTCCCTAAAAGCTATGCCTAAGACCTGGCAGACCCTAGCTTCCCCAACCAACAACACATCTTCGTAGTCACTTAAAAGCATTGAAAAGTCCCAACCACAAGAAACTGGGTCTCTAAAATTTGGTGGAATTATGATGACCATATGCATCCACATTTCCAAATGGAGGAGTTCAGAGAAGTTAAGACACTGGATACTTGTTGAATATCTTTCTTGTGTTGGGTCAAAGTTAACTTTTTATTAACTTTCCAATGACTTGTGAATGCCTCATTTTTTCCCAACATTGCACCTAAACTAAGAGAATGCTGGCCTTCTCCAACATATAACACACACACACACACACACACACACATACACACACACACACCCACACACACCCCTATGTATTTTCTCCCTCTAGTTCAGATTCTTAACTTTTTTGTGTCTGGCAGTTTTGAACAAAGTTTTGAACAGCATAAAATAAGTGCATAGCATACAAAAATCCCATTATATTTAAATGCAGTTATAAAAAAATTTAAGTTCGTAGCTGTTGTTCGGTTATTGTCAGGCATGTCTGACTCTTCATGATCCCATTTGAAGTGTTCTAGGCAAAGATACTGGAGTGGTTTCCCATTTCCTTCTCCAATTCATTTTACAGATGAGAAAACCGAGGCAAACAGAGTTAAGTGACTTGCCCAGGGTCATACAGCTAGTAAGTATCTGAAGCTAGATTTAAATTCAAGAAGTTGAGTCTTCCTAACTGCAGGCCCAACACTTTATTCACTGTGCCACCTAGCTGCCTCTTCATAGACCTCAAGTTAAAATTATTAGATTGTAAGCTCCTTCAGGTCAAGGATTATTTTTTTAATCTTTTCTTTATGTCCCTAGAACTAACACGGTGTCTAACATATAATAAGCATTTTACAAAAGTTTATTGATTGTTTGGGGACCACTCAAACGCAAATTTCTGTTCTTAATGTTATCCAAATCACAAGATTGGGGGTTTATTTTTCTCCCCTAAAGAGCCAGCATTGTGGAATTTTACTAGAAATGGCCCCTTACTTCCAGGTTCTGAGATGGACTTGTTTAAATTTACCAAATGTTTATTGAATAAAATATATTGTGCTAAGTTGTAGGAAAAACATATGGAAAAGTATAATGAGAACATCAGTGAAAATGTTGCAGAGGACAGAGTGTTTCCTAGATATTATGCTGGTTACTCTATGATCTAGTATTATTGGCTTTCTTAGGAGACGCTCCTTCCCCAGGCTCCAGGCATTTTCTCTGGTGGTCCCCCATGCCTGGAAGTCTCTTGCTTTTCATCTCTACCTTCTTGCTTCCACAGCTTCCTTCACATCCCAAACCTTACATTCTAGAGTCTTTGCTGATCTCCCTTTATCCTAGTACCTTTCCTTTGATGATTGTCTCCAGATTGTCTTACATTACTTTGTACATTTCGTTTGCACTTTGTTTCCAGTAGATTGTGAGCTCCTTGAGAAAAAGGTTTTCTTGTCTCTTTTTCACTCCTTAGCACTTAACACAGTACTTAAGCACATAGTAGGTGCTTAATAAATGTTTGTTGACAAATCTGACTTATTTCTGACCAGACCAAGTTCATTTGGGCAGGTTTAGGAGGTACATGGTCACTGTTGTTTTTTGGTTTTGGTTCTGGTTTTTTCCTGCTTCTTTCCAGTTCTAGTCTGTTGAGTAAAACTCTCTCACAAAGAGCCCCAATCTCATGAATATACAGGTACCCATACAGACTAAATTCTTACCAAGTAATCCAACCAATAAAGATTAAAGTAGCAGGCTGATATATGACATTCATTTTAATTGACCTCCAGAGGATTGTAAGGCACGTCCACAATGGTTCTGGAATGGCATATTTACTGGGGTTTCTGTGTCTTTTTTTTATATTCTCTCATCTTAGCCTTCTACATTGAGCATCTGCCAGCAGTCATTTTCCATTGCAATGCTGGGAGAGTGATAAGGAAAAGTGGAAAGACACAAGTAGACACTGCAAGTTGAGATTGTAAATCTGACTTCTATGGGATCAGGGAAACTAGGAAACTGATTTAAAGCGTGTTATGACAAGAAAATGCTGAACTAGTGTCAGATGGGGCATCAGTTGAAAAAAGATCATTAGTGATAGGTTGCTAGTTGCTAGTACAGGTTGCTTTTTTGTTACAGAGAGCTCAATTAGACTCATCTTGATTCATGATTCTACCAAGTAGAAAAACAGAAATACCACTCAAGAAGAAACTAGGGAACAAGCTAACATTGATTAGGGAATGAGAAGGTATTACATCAATTGTCCTATCACCTAGTTACAGTAATGATCTCTAGGGATAGCACCCTACACTAAGTGGCCTCTCTGTCCAGGAAAGAGAAGGTATAGGGGTTATCTCTCCCAGCTGAGGAGGATAAGAAATAGGAGGATCTGTGTTGCCAAGGTTGGAAGTATCTCACTGTCTTCCCTCACCAATGGTCACAAACTAGTGAAATGATAAAGGGAAGAATAAATTAAGTTCCTATTTTTATCTATTTACCTGACTGCCATTTCAAAATAAATGCTGTGAAACTGCTCTGCTACACCAAAAATAGAGAGCCATCTATAGCACCACCAGCTGGTTCCTTCAGGTCCAAAGGTAGCTCAATTCTGTACAAAAAAAAGTAAAACAGATATCCTTTGTTTCTCTCCTAGTTCTGTGTTTGTTATTAAAATCTCATACTTCTATAGTTTGAAAAAAGATAAAAAACAAATTACTTTCCTCAAAGCTAAATTCATGCTGTATCTCTCCTGTGCCATCATCTCCCAAACACACGTGATAAAAACTCATGAGGATATTCCCCCATGAGAACTTCTTTTCTCTGCTATGAGGCAGACAGAATTATACCTAAAATAGAAGCAGAAATTGCTGCCAGTAATCCTGATGAGAAAATGTGGATTTTTTTACCTTCCAGAGTCCAACAGAAGGAACCTGGGTGCCTGTGCTAGTGTTTCTGTACAAGTCTTTATTTTCAGGTTTTATTTTCTGTCAGGAGAGAGAGTCAGAGTTGGATGAGACCTCATTGTGGCAAAGAAGTGCAGAGTAGCTTTAGGAAATCTGTTTATCTAAGTAATTTTTCACTATGTAACTGTCTTCCCTGGGGAGACAAGGGTGAGGCTATGTCACAAATGGTGTTTACTTAGTAATACCTTCCTAGCTGTTCCCTATTGGTAGTAAGAAATCAAGGGTCTCATACCCATCTGTAAAATATTTTTTCAGGATTTTTAATATTTATTTTTTCCAATTACATGTAAAAGCAAATTTTAACATTTTTTAAAAATTATGACTTCAAAATTTTTTTCCCTCCACTCCAACCCCCCTCATTGAAGAAGGAAGTAATTTGATATAGGTTACACATTACAGTCATGCAAATCATATTTCATATTAATCATGTTTAAAAAAATCCTCCTCCCCACAAAAGAAAACAAGAAAAACAAAGAAAGTTTTTAAAAAGCATGGTTTGATTCGCATTCGGACTCTTTTTCTGGAGATGGATACCATTTTTCATCATAAGTCTCTTGAAATTGTCCTGGACCATTGTATTGCTGAGAATAGCCAAATTATTCACACTTGGTCATCATTACAGTATTGCAGTACAAAGTACTCCTGGTTCTGTTCACTTCACTTTGCATCAGTTCATATAAGTCTTTCTAGATTTTTCTGAAAACATCCTGCTTGTCACTTTTTTATAGCACAATTATATTCCATCATAATCAAGTAGTCCAACTTGTTTGGTCATTCTCCAATTGATAGATATTCCCTCATTGTCTAATTCTTTGCCACCACAAAAAGAGCTTCCATAAATATTTTTATACATGTAGGTCTTTTCCTTCTTCTTTTTTTTTTTAAATCTCTTTGGGATTCAGACCTAGTGGCACTATTACTGGGTCAAAGGATCTGTGTGGTTTTATAGCCTTTTGGGCATAACTCCAAATTATTGTTCAGAATTGTAGGATCAGTTCACAGCTTCACCAACAGTGCTTTAATGTCACAATTTTTCCACATCCCCTCCAACATTTGTCATTTTTCTTTTCTATAGTATTAGCCAGTCTGATAGATGTGAAGTGATATCTTAGAGTTATTTTAGTTTGCATTTGTCTAATAGTGATTTAGAGAATTGTTTGTCAGTTTTTTAAAATTAAATTTATTTGTTTTCAGTTTTCAACAATCACTTCCATAAATTTTAAATTTTCTCCCCTTCCCTCTCCTCTTCTTCCCTGAGATAGCATGCAATCTTATATGGGTTCTATGCATACATTCTTATTAAACACATTTTCACATTAGTCATGTTGCGTAGAAGAATTAAGACGAATGGGAGAAATCATGAGAAAAACCAAAATAAAATAAAACATGACACAAGAGAAAATGATCTACTTCATTCTGCCTTCTGATTCCATAGTTCCTTCTCTGTATTAGAGCATTTTTTCATATAACTATAGATATCTTTGATTTCTTCATCTGAAAACTGCAAGTTCTCATCCTTTGACCATTTATCAATTGGAGAATGACTTGTTTTCTTATAAATTTGACTCAGTTCTCTACATATTTGAACAATGAGATCTGTATCAGAAAAATCTGCTATAAAATTTTTTTCACAGTTATGATTACAATGTGTTTACCTCCATCCTATCTTGTCTCCTACTTATCCTTCTCTCTCTCTCCTTTCACCCTGACCCTCCTCAAGTGTTTTGCTTCTAACCACTGCATTCCCCAATCCACCCTCTCATCTATCAGCATCCCCCCTTCTCTAATTCCTTTCCCTTTCCACTTCCCTGTAGGGTAAGATGGGTTTATATACCCAACTGAGTGTGTTCTGATGAAAGTAAGGTTCAAGTGTTGTCTGCCACCCCCCTCTACTTTCCCTTCCACCATAAAAGCTCTTTCATGCCTCTTTTATGTGAGATGATTTACCCCATTCTATCTCTTTCTTCCAGTACATGCCTCCTTCTCATCCCTTAATTTTATTTTTTTAGATATCATCCTATCATAGTCATACCTCTTTCTCACATTTTAATTTTTTTAGATATAATCCCATCATAGTCACCTCATATCCATGTCTTCTGTCTACGATAAAGTTCTTGGGAGTTATAAGCATCATCTTCCCATGTAGGAATGTAAAATAATTTAACTTTATTGAATTTCTTATGATTGATCTTTCCTGTTTATCTTTTTATGCTTGTCTTGAGTCTTGTACTTGAAAGTCAAATTTTCTGTCCAGCTCTGGTCTTTTCATCTAGAATGCATGAAAGTTCTCAATTTCATTAAATTTCCATTTTATTCCAGAAAGATTATACTCAGTGTACTGACTAGGTGATTTCTGGTTGTACTCCTAGTTCTTTGCCTGCTGGAATATCATATTCCAAGCCTTCAAATTCTTTAATGTAAAAGTTGCTAAATCTTGCATGGTCTTGACTGTGGCTCCATGATATCTGAATTGTCTCTGATTGCTTGCAATATTTTCTTCTTGACTTGAGAGCTCTGGAACTTGTCTATAATGTTCCTGGGAGTTTTCATTTTGGGATCTCTTTCAGGTGGTTATTGGTACATTCTTTTCATTTCTATTTTTTCATCTGTTTCTAAGATATCAGAGCAGTTTTTCTTGGAAATTTCTTAAAATATGATGTCTAGGCTCTTCTTGTGATCATGGCTTTCAGAAAGTCTAATAATTCTTAAATTATGTCTCCTTGATCAAAACAGATCAAGTTAACTACTTTTTCAATGAGATATTTCACATTTTCTTCTATTTTTTCATCCTTTTGATTTTGTTTTAGTGTTTCTTGGTGGGTCATCAAGCTTCATTATTTTCTCCAATGAGCCTTCTCTTTCATTTGGGCAAATCTACTTTTTAAGAAATTCTTCAGTGAATTTTTTTATATCTTTTTTTCTATTTGGATTATTCTGTTTTTTAAGGAATTCTTCTCTTCAGTGGATTTTTGTGACTCTTAAAATTTGGCCTATTCTATTTTCTAAGGTGCTATTTTCTTCTATTTTTTGTGCCTCATTTACCAAACTGTTGACTCTTTTTTTATGATTTTTTTTTTTGCATCACCTTCATTTTTTCCCCAATTTTTTCCTCTACCTCTCTTATTTGATTTTTTTTAAATTTTGAGCTCTTCCAGGAAATATATCTGGGCCTGAGACCAATTCACATTTTTCTTTAAGGTTTTGGACCTTGTTTTTTCTTTAATTTTGTTGTCTTCTTTTGAGTTTGTGTTTTGAGTTTCCTTTCTTTGGTCAAGTTCTTTTGTTGTTGTTTGCTCATTTTTTACAGTCTGTTTCTTTACTTTATGTTAAAGTTGGGCTTTGCTCCCAGAGCAGGGGAGGGCACTGATCCAAGCTTTAGATTTTTCATGCTGCTGTTTTCAGAGCCAGTTCTTGAGGTGTTTAAGTTTTCAGTTTTTCCAAGGTGGTATGATCTAAAAAGAGGTGTGGTCACTGCTCTCCTGGCCTGTGCTCTGTGTCTGTGAGTGGCTATAAGCACTCTTTTCTACCCTGGAACTATGATCATGATCCCCATTTTCCTATGACCACATGCTCTAGTGTACTAGTACTCCTCCTCTTGTAAAAAAAAATTTTTAAGTCCATAAGAAGTGACTAAACTGGACATTGAGGACAATAATAGTTATGACTTAGTTGGGATCAAATGATAGAAGAAGACCATGCCACTCCTACTTAGGGGAGAAAAAAATATGGTTTACTGTCATATACTCTGAAGTGCAGAATATAATTCTCTATCCAAGTTCAACAAAAAAATACTGCTATCTGGTTCATCTATTTCTAATACAAACTATGCTATATTTAAATTAGCTGGAATCAAGCTCTCTAAACAGAGGGCTCAGAAGGACCACTGTACCTAAATACAAAGATCAGAAATATTTCTGGTTTTTCCAGTAATCAGATTCTGTTCAGTCAATCAACATGGGTTGCAAACTTATTAAAAGCAAAAATGATTACCTGCCAAGGTGGGTAGAGATTGAAATCATCTCAACAGAGAGGATATACCCAAGCCTTTGAAATTCGGCATCATTGAAGAATAACTTGCTTTCTAAGGAAAGATACATAGATAAATAAGACAACATCCTAGTTCTCAAGTAGCTTACAATCTAATGAGGGAGATAAATTGTATTGAATAAAGTACTTTGGACATTGGGGTAATCAGGACAATATTTTTCACACATAAACTTTTTCAACATTTATTTGGGAATAAGAAAGAGGGACTAGTCAAGGTTCGAAGGCTTCAAGAGGAGAGAGACTCAAGGCCACTAGGATCTGATGTGTAGAGAGACCCTAAGACACTATGATTCCATTGCTGGGTAAACTAATGACTGGGTTGTATAGGAGTGAGGACTTAGAAGAAGAAAGAGAACCATTTCATAAATTCCTATTGGACATAATGATTCTTGCTAACTGGATGCTACCCTCAGATGTTTCTATGCTGCCAAAAGAGTGTGTGTAATATCATCTCCTTCTAAATTTTGTGCCTGGGGGAAAACCCAGTCATCTTGCCTTATGGCTCTGGAGAAGATAAATGAGCACAAATTACCATAATAAAAATAGAAACAAGTATATAAGAGAAAGAAAGCAGCATGTTTTAAAGAAAGAAATATGATTTCTGGTTAGGGAAGGAGGTGAAGTTGAAAAGGTATACTATATTAGAGAAGGTATTTGAATGTAAGACCCAGGCAACCTGAAAGTACAGTCTCTGCATTGTAACAGAGGAACCGTATAGAGGTCAAAATAAGAGCTTTTAGCAGACATGGGGCTTCTGACATACTTCTTGCCCCAACTGTCACCACCTTCCATAGGAGCCCATATTAGGGGTCAGACAACAGGCAGGTGCACTGATGAAAGAGGGCACTGTTGGTACCCAGAGTCCCCTATACCTTAGCAGGGGAAAGTGATGTCAGGCCCTTGAATAATTTCCCTGTCACCAAATCCATATCTTAAAAATAGCACTCCCAAAAGGCCTCTTCTCACCATGAAAAAGTCCCTGCTGAATACAGTGCTGTCAGGTTTTCAAAAACACTGAGTTTGAGGTATTAAATCCTTACAAGATTTATTCACTAAATTCTCTGGGTTTGAAATAAAGTCCAATTTGTGCAAGAACTTTAGAGGCCACCTAGAGAGGGGATTCTCTTTTTGAGATGTTCAGGAATTTTTTTTTAAGTGGGAAGTGAAAGTTGCCCTCTACACCCTCTTTTGTTTCCCTAGATTTCAGATGAATAGGGGGAAGAAGAGAAATGCCTCCAATACACTGGGGACCCAGTTGTCAGTGGCTCATTGTAAGTCAGACCACTTTTCATGAACCTGTGAAGAAACCCAAGGTTTCACAGTACTGATGAGGAGTTTGCCAGAACAAAGTCTGTATAGGAGAAGGAGGTATAGTGAGCAAGATGGGGAAAGAGAACAAATCAGTGGAGATTATTAAATCACTCACATCTTTGCTACTGAAAAGAAAGCTCTCCTTCCTTCTATGAGTCTGTGATTCCACTAATCAGCACCTTTGGATTGTTAACACATTTGTAAAGGAGCTGAAACTTAAAAAAGAAAAGAAAAGAAAAGAAACAAGTCCCTTCTTGAATATTCTGTTCTCTATTTGCCTCCAGGATGGGGGAGGGGAAAGTCCAACCATCACATGAAAATGGTTTTCATCATCTGCAAAATTTGATGCCCTAAATAGTCCCATTGTTGCTATAGCAACTAGCATTTATTCCCTCCCCATTCCCTCTCCATCACCCCCCACCCCTTTGCATATTGCTGCATATTTCTATCATCTCTTTCCAGGCACACTTCATAAACACGACTGCATAATAAAGAATGTTATCACCAATGACTTACAACCCAGCTGCTACAACTAAGATATGAAGTGGCAGGGAAATACAATTTCATGCAGCTAGGACAACAGATTGATTGGGTGCCCTTCAAATGTGATGCCACATCTTTAAGTCAGTCCAGATTCAGAAATAAAGTTGATCTCGTCTTTTTCCCAGTCACCATAGACAATAAACGTTGAAGATAATGCCTGGGAGTCTCATTATGGCTGGAACAATCTTGCCCTGAGACAGGGATTATTCCCACACACTCTCTCTCTTGCTCCTTTCCTCATTCGCCTCCCCTCCTCCCTCTTGTCAGAAGACCAAGGCTCCAGGATGTGTGCCTTTTTGAATTAATAATCCTCTCTCTCCTAGGATTACTCCTGCTCCAATTGCTAGAAGCAGTGGAAGGGGGTGGGGGTGTCTGGTACAGATGTAGATAAAGTGAAATCCTTCACAGCCATAATCATCTTCTCAAGTTTACTTTGGGAAACAGAGTTAATTTTTTATGCCTTAGCCTTCAGTTCCCTGCTAGAGTTAAAGCAACAACAGAGGGCTTCCCAATTTGTTCAAGAAGAGATAGTGAGCAGTCCAGGTTTGGCTCTGAGTTGTTTCTGTGATGTCACAGAGATTGGTGACCTTAAAGTTGCTCAAATTCTCTTTTTAAAAAAAAATGGTTGTTTGCAGCTAAGCCTCAGTAAATCCACCTTTTACTTCTGTTTCCCAGTTTAATGTGATAGACATCATGGGGGAATAAAAAGGAAATATAATTCACAGTTACTAATTATTATTAAATTTGACAGTCAAGTTAGAGGTGTGTGTATATATATGTGTATATATATATGTATACATATATATACACATATATATATATATATGGGTTAATACTAATCAGATCCAAGTTATACCTTTGAGTTTCTCTAAGAACCAACTCTTCTCTGAGCCTCACAACCACTATCAGGATGTCTAGAAGAGGTTTATGCGTTAACCAAAAAAAAACAAAACATTTTTTTTTCTGTGCCATCAGAGAAGAGACCAGGACAGAAAAGAGACTAGACAATCTAAAACTAGGAGCAATCAGAGTGTTATCCTTATGAATACAAAATTTTGGGAGCACTCATAGAACTCTAAGCCTTCACCAATTAGAAACAATGGAGCTTAGCATCTAGTTAGCAAGAACATTTTTTTAAAACTGTTTTATTGATGCCTTTTATTTTTACATCACAGTTATTTTTAGGTCTGTACCACTGTCCCACCCTCTCCCCTATCAAACCCTTCTTTGTAACAAACAAACAAACAAAAAACCTCATTAAACAGACTACCTGACAGTGGCTCTGACAGTCTCCTTTTGCATATCTCCCCCATACTTCTGTCAAAGGGAGACAACTATCCCTTAATTGTTCTCTAGCACCATTTCTTTTTTGCTTTCTCAGTCTCTCAGAGCTGAGGTTTCTTCTTGTGATTTTTCTCCTTTTTATGTAGCAGGAATAATTGCATCTATATACCGGTTGACTTTTGCTTTACTTTGTTTCCAGCTTTAGTTATAGTTGTTGTTACCACAGAGTCCGGCTGAAACTATTTTCATCTTTGAACTTCTATGTCTAGTAGAGGGATTAATTCGGGCAAAAAGTATGAAGTAATGTCACACATTTGCATAATTCCAAATGGAGAGCCAAAATGAATGGATCGATTCACAGCTCTGCCAACAGGGTGTGAGTATTCCTTTCTTCCCACAACTCCCCCAGCACTCATTTTTGTTTTCTTAGTCAATTTTCAGGGTGAGAGGTGAAAACTCAGAATTTTTAAAATTTGTATTTCTCTTAGTATTATTGATTTGGAGCAAGTTTTCAAATGGCAATTAATACAATTTATAATTTGCAATTCTCTCAAAAACTGTTCATATCTTGTCATCACTTATCTTTGAGGAATGGCTCTTAGTTAATCCTTCTTTGTATCCTTGAGTGTTAAGATGGTGCTGGGAACACAACTGATAGTTCATAAATTCTTCCTGTTGATTCAATTCTGCAAAGGTTTATGGAAATAAATCTCATATTAAACTATAGAGAAAGGAAAACTATCAGAACTAAATAGTAACCTTTTGAAACTAAGTGTGAAAGTACTGTTATCCTTGCTAAAACTGGAAGTTGAATCTTATTTCAAGACTATTATTTTTCTTTCATGTACGAAACTGGTAGAGTTTGCTAGTCTTGTCCACGGAGACCCAAATTTTATGCTTGTGTGTACTTGGATTCATTGGGTGTTATCCTTCAGAGTTTACCCACAAGGAGCAAAATGAGTGTAAGAAGCCAGAGACTCCAGCCAATAGCTGCTGCAATCCAACCATCTTCACCCATTCCATGCTTACAGCATTGGGCAACCTTAGAGCACAAATCTACATTAGAGCACTGTGCTATGAATACCAAGTCTGGCACCAGAGAAGGAACCATTGAGGAGTTGTGTGTTTCTACTAAGCAAGTTGTATAGACAGATGCAGACAGGAGGACAAGGCTGATGGGAATGTAGATTACAGATGAAAGCTGCTTCATGGTAGAGATGGGAGGCACCTGTGCAGACTGTCCTAGTACTGCTTCTCCTCTGGAAATCTTGAAAATGACTCTCGCAGACCCATTAGCAAGAATAATTAGCCCCACATCCTCACCTAAGGTGAGTTTCTCCCCATTCCAGTTCTGCCCTACTCTCTCCTCTGGGCCAATCTTATCAAAAATAGCCTTCTACCTACATATACAAAAATATTTATAGCAGCTCTTTTTGTGGTGGCAAAGAAATGAAAGTTAAGAGAATATCCATCAACTGAGGAATGACTGAACAAGTTACGGTATATGAATGTAATGGAATACTATATATAGTGCTATAAGAAATGATGAGCAGGTAGATTCCAGAAAAACAGTGAAAGATTTACATGAACTGATACTGAATGAAGTGAGCAGAACATTGTACACAGTAACAACATTGATCAGCTCTGCTACACTTAGCTCTTCTCAATACTACAATGATCTAAGGCAATTCCAAAAGATTCATGACAGAAAATGCTATCTACATTCAGAGAAAGAACAGTGGAGTCTGAATGTGGACCAAAAGCATACGATTTTCACTTTTTTTTGTTTTTCTTTCCTTCATGGTTTCTCCTTTTTGTTCTGTTTCTTCTTTCACAGCATGTGTAATGTGGAAATACATTTAGCATGATTGCACATGTAGAACCTATATCAGATTGCTTCTTACCATCTTGGAGAGGGGAGAAGAAGGGAGGGAGAAAAATTTGGAACTCAAAATCTTATGAAAAATGAGTGATGGTGTACCCAGCAACAGCAACATGTCACAATGACCAGCTTTGATAGACCTAGCTCTTCTCAGCAATGTAATGATCTAAGAGAATTTCAATGGACTCATGGTAGAAAATGCCATCCACATCCAGAGGAAGAGCTATGGAGTCTGACTGCAGATTGAAGCGTACTACTTTCTCTCTCTCTTTTCCATTTCTTCTTTCTCTTGATTTTCCCCCTTTGTTCCAATTCTTCTTTACAATATGACTAATGTGGAAATGTGCTTAATAGGATTGTACATGACCTATATCAGATAACGCATTATCCTGGGGAGTGGAAAGGGGAAGGAAGGGAAGAAAATTCAAAACTCAAAATCCTATAAAAATGAATGTTGAAAACTAAAATAAATAAATATTTATTTTTAAAAATGAATGATGAAAACTATCTTTACATGTAATTGGAAAAAATAAAGTTCTATTTTTTAATTGAATTATTATCTTTCTAGGAATTCAGTGTATCCTAATTTCTTGCAGCCTACAGAGATATGTTGTTTAGTTTCTGTCATTTCATTGCATAATAATAAGTCCAGCTTATTTAATGACATCTTCCTATAAATGTAGTGGAAATGATGACACTGACCACTACCTTAAATTCTTCCATTTCTATAAACAAATCTGCATGACTCCACCATTTGTTCAATGTTTCCTTGGCAACATACTGTAATGGAGGGAGGTGGGGCTATGGTTGCAATACTCCACCTAGAAGTGAGGGAGCTTGCTCCTGGAAAGGCATGCTGACTGGTAATGTCTTGGAGAAATCTGAAGCATGCACAGACATTCTGCAACTGGTTCTGGTGTACTACCCCCAGGGTGAAGAGGAGCCTCTTTGATTGCTATAGAGTTGTAACTGGGGTGCATTCAAAAAGGCAAGGACCTTCTTGGCACAGGCTTTTCTCTGGTTTTCTGGAATAAGAGAGGAACAAGCTATTGAAGGTCTCAAGGTAGGCAAAGGGACTTTAACCCTCTCTCCCCAAGAGCTTGCACAAAGCCCAGAGGACATGACCCATGCTGTTGTTTCTATCTCGTTTCCATTATTTTCTGCTTCTAGGGGAAGGAGATGCGAGATGACTATGATCTTATGAACTTCAGAAAGTCAGAATAATAGGCCAATCAAGGTCAAGGAATAAAATTCATGCTGGTTTATAGCCAGTCAGTCCAACATAGATACCTAGAAGAACCACCTTCAAACCAGTGGTAATTGAGACCCACACTCATCCAACAGCTGTTCTGTACTTGGACGTGAATTTTCTGGGGTAAATGCTACATAGAAGCTGAGTTAAGTCTGAGCTCACTCTCCCTGGGAACTACCGCAGGCACTGGCAAACTATGTCCCATGGGTCAAATCCACTCTGTTGCCAGTTTTTGTACTACCTGAAGCTAATAATGGTTTTTTCATTTTGAAATAAAGTTTTATTGTATTTTAAAATGCAAAAACCACTCAGCTTGCTATGCAAAAATAGGCAGCAGTATGGATATGGCCCTTTGTTGACCCCTATGCCATGGGGCCACTAGATTTGGCAGAAGAGAGGTGGGTGAGGGACAGATGGAATGTTTGTGCTTACGATCTTGCTATATCTTCAAAGGAAAATTCCTTCGTAAAAGGTAATAGATGTTAATTAAGTAATGGCACTGGAAGGTTCATTTCATTCTAATATTGAATCTAAATTATAAGGACCTGAACCTAATTCAGGCCTAGGACGAAACAATTGGTACAGTCATGCAGTATCCAGACAAAATGAGGCACTCTAAGATCACTGAACAGTTAACAAAAACACATTCATTTAGTCATAATAAGGGGAGGATATTCAACAAGGATATGCATCAAAAACACCGCAAATTGATTCAGGTGAGGAAAGTCACTCAGCCTCTGAGTTGTCCATTGAGGTCTGTCAGCCAAGCCTCCAAGGAAGTCTGAAGTTCCTCATGGCTGTTTTGTATTCAGCTAACCAAGCAGTGACATCAACACTTTTATTTCCTGAGCCAATCAAATTTCAAGTATAGTTTTTAATAAATTTTAAGGGAAAAAGTGGCATTTCTTGCATGGAGATGGGGTAGTTACAACACTGCTCCCACTTACCTCCACTTCCTCTCTGTCTTCTAATTTCTTTGCTTCCCAATCTTCTACAATATGATTTTTTTATTGATGTTGAATTGTTTATTTTGTTGTTTGTGTGGCTCTGACTCCTGGTATTCCCATAGAAGGAATGATATTCTTTTATGTTACACATGATAAAAGCTAAGCTAACAAAGAACAGGTTCAAGAAAGTCTAGACAGTGACACTCAAGCTGAGTTACAAAATGGGTCAAGTTCTAAAAATCAGAAGGATGGAGTCCAGTACGTACGCAAGAAAAAGCCTAGGCAAAGAAGCTGAAGAAGAAGATGGAAGGCTATGTTCAGGGTAGAATACAGAATGTGTGAAGGAGAGCCTAGAAAGGTAAACTAATGCTAGACGCACATCTCTTGGGCCTTTGCTTTCTAGCATTCATGATGCTCTCCCTCTCTGCAAATGGAAAACAACATCTGTTTATCTTTCCCCTTCTTCACATGGGTTTTCCAAATCATAAAACAAGAAGAGAAGATTTAGACAAAGGCAGAAAGATTCTGAGAGAAAAAGAAAACTGTTTAATATCCTAGCCTCTCATTCAGAAGCCCCTTAAATTTGAAAAAGAGGGTGGGTCAGGGGGAGAGAAGAGTTGCTTTCCAAGCCCTTCCCACATGGAGGGGGAAGTTCAAGAGAACAGAATTACATTTACTTTTCTTTCAATGCCAGCCCTGGGTGGGGAATTCCATTTATCTTTCTCACCTTGAGTAAATAGAAAAAAAAATCAACTTTGTATTCCAGAGATGATGAGGATCTCCGTAGGACAGAAAGTTCACATTTAATTTTTTTTCTTCACCTAAAACCTTAAGCCTCTAACACCATAAAATATCTATATAGACCCATATCAAATGATTGGGTCACATAATCTATGGGAACACTAAAAAAAGGAAAATTGTGCAGAAAAATGGCATCTTGCCTGTCTCCCTCCCCCTCCCCTTGCTCTCCCTCTTCTGTCCATGTTTTTGTCATTCCAGGTCATATGTCTGCCCCTCACTTCATAATTTTGCAAAGTGATAAATGCCCCCATGCACCAACTCCCACATACTGCATTTCATTCCCTGTCAATCTAGGGGAGAGCAAATCCACTCTGCTGCCATCCTTTGTCCTACAGGAAACCCCTGGTGTGGAGAATTTGTCTCCCTGTTGCTTGTCACACTGCTCATGAAGTCCCATGAATCAAACAAGACTACACATTAGCTCCCATGTCAGATCACTAAGAGCAGGGGGACTTTGATCACTGTAGGAAGAGAGCTTGGGGTACGGGATAAAGAACATCATGATTTACTCAAACAAGGACGACTGAGGATTCTTGCCAACCCTAGTGCAGTTATTAAAATAGAAAAATAGTTGTAGAATCAAGGAATATTTTTTAAGACTTGCTACAATTGAATCCTTTCCCTCCAAGCACCTCAAGGAGCCTTTAACTTCCCCCTGCCTCACTTTCCCCTGAAGAATCAGTTGTCTAAAACCTGTGTATTGTTTGGGAGTGACCTGAGTCTAGGAAAAGCTACAGGTGTACAGTACTCAGTAGATGCTCTATTGTTTATAGTTTCACTGACTTTTTAATACATTGAGTAAAAGCACTGAATCCATTATAAACCCATCTGTTTGTATGGGTTACCAACTCCAAAATGTGACTAGGGTTTATTGAACTATAGCTGAGTGAGGGAAGAGACATATTTATGGTGAGTGGGGGCCCAGAGCTATTCTGATTGGGTACATTCAGACTGACTATGCAAGAGTGTATGGTTATAGAATAAGTGGTGGAACCTGGGCATAGCTCATCCAGTTCTTCAAAGAATCATTGACATGTCTTCAGCATTCCCCGTCAGTGTAGTGAAGACTTGAAGCAAGCTTTCTGTTGAACAGGACCATCTGGTGGTTAAAAGAGCTTTGGAATTGGAGGCAGAAACTTTGGGTTTAAGTCCTAGTTCAACCATTGACTATTTGTGTGACTTTGGGCAGATACTTTAATCTCTCTGGGATTTAGAGCACTTCTAGTCTACCCTCCTCCCTTTACAGAGGACGAAATTGAGGCAAGGGACTTATGGTTAGTTCATGGTTACACAGCTAGTAAGTATCTAAGCTAGGATTTTAATCCCAGTTTTCCTGATTCCATATGTGCTATACTATGCTATATCCTAATTGAATTAATGTCCCTTCCAACTTTAACAGCCTATGAGATTATGTTCCATGATTATTGTATAACTGGAAGGTTCATACCCAGGAGCTGGACATTGTGCGAATTTTCCTGGCCCTCTGAAGGAGATGACTCTAGAAGTGCCTGGACTGAACTGTAAAAATTCTTCATTGACACAGTAAAAGTGCAGGGAATTAATTTCTATTCAATATTACGTCTTACAGGCAAATGGAAAATGCCCTTGGGCTAAACTGCATATGTAAATATTGCAAAAGATATGAAGCAGGGGTTCCCAACCTGTAATATGCATACTCCCAGGGGGTACAAGAAACTTGTCAAGAGAATATGGGAGATATTTGGTAAATAACTGTATTAACCTCTTGAAATAGTCTAAAAGTAGTGGTTTGGGGAGGAAGGGGGAATGAGTTTATTGGAGAACAGTGAAAAGTCAGGGCCCAGTGAGAAAGGGATGGAGCATTATGGTGCATCTGAAAAAAAAAATTTTAAGATACATTTGGAGGAATAACCCCAACTGACCAAAGCCAAATTAATTAGATTAGGATACAAACTTTTTTTCATACTGAAGTGGAAAAAATTCAACAAAAATAACCCAATGAGAGATGAAACAATTGATCTCTAAAGCTACAGAAACTCCAACTTGATTTCTTATCAATGCAGTTGCAAAATTTTTGATGAACCCTTGGAGAAACATAACCCATTCTTACTAAATGTGCTCACAGGCTTTATTTTCTTTTATGATAACTTCTCTCCATGAATCAGAATTCTCAGTCTTATTCACAATGAGATCTAAAAGGAAAAAAAAGCTGGAGGCTGAACATGGTATGTAGGTATCTCTTCCAAAAATTCTGCCAAGAATAAAAGTGAAGTCGACTAGCATCTTTTAAGTGTTTGCTATGTACCAGGCAGTGTGCTATGCTCAGGGATTACAGACACAAGCAGAAGAAAGTTATTGCCTTCAAGGAGTTTATATCCTAATAGGTGAAGACAGGGATAAGGGCAGGGGAGAGAGGATAGGAGTACAATGAGCAGGGACATGATGAGGAAATTCAGAGAGTTAGGATTGCAACCTTGAAAGGAATGAAGAAAGAAAACTATTGATTGAAGAAAAAGAAATAGAACAGGAGACCAGAGTTCCCACTAATTTATTTGACTGTTCTTATAAACATTGAACAATTTTATGATACTAAAAAATATTACATTACCAAATAAAGTTTTCTTTATAAAATATTAACCTCCATTTTATGTCTTACATGCATATGCATAGTAAACTCTAGAATACAATTCTTTTCATATTGTTTAAGGGCTATGGAAGGTTAACTGAAAGTCAAGAAGTAAGGGGACCAGAACAGAAATGGGAACTATTCACCCATTCCAAAGTTATCCTAGAGAGTTGCCTGAAGCACAAAGAGATTACTTGACTTACCTAGGGTCACATAGCAAGTAAACTGTGTCAGAAACAGGATTGGAATACCAAATTCCCTAGTTTTAAGCCTGCCACCAAGCAACTGTGCTATAATGTCGCTACCCAGCTTAAAAAAAAATTAAGTGGTTTTCCTGGAAAAAAAAGTAGTTGACTTGTGAGTTATTAAAATTAAGGGTGGAAAGTGGGGAGAAAAGGAGTGGGGAAATCAGGGCTCCTTTGCTTAGAATTAACTATCTCCTTTTGAACTCTCATTGAAAAACTCCTTCACTGAAAGAAAGTCAGGAAAGAGAAAGCCATAGAGCAAACCTGCACAACTTAGCAGTAGATAAGGGTCAAAATTAAAGTAAGCTAACCTTCAGGCCACAGGTAGGTTTTTAGCAGCTCACTTTCCAAGTAAAGGTATAATTAATGCTTAAATTATTTTGCAAATAAACCATATTTTTAAAAAAGGGAAATTTCCATCATTATCAATTAATTATACTTACTAAGATTTTTATTTATCATGAAATCACATTATGATTTAAAAAATCATTTTGCTAAGTGCTACAAGTTTTAATACATTTTTCAGGTTTTCTTATTGTTTACATTTGATTAATGGGACATACTACACTTCTTGTCAGCAATCAGTTTATTGTACCCCAGAATCATATTTGAAATAGATTTCTTTAGAAATCTGAAAACTAATCCTAGTAGCCACCTCATTTTCTGAGTTTATTTTCTTGAAAAAACCATTGTTCCCCACTGAGATTTTTCAACGATTTGGATGCCTTAATTTGTTTTTCACTGGTGTCCAATTTGCTTAAGTCAGGATGTTTTGATTTGAAACAGCCTCAAAGATTGTCTTCTTTGGGAACAGCTATCACTTCTCAGCAAACAAGGCACAATAATTTTTCTTTTGTGTAAGTAAGCAAGTAAGTATCTATTTGTCCATTCCGGATTAGACTCTCTGTGATCTGATTCAATCTTCCATTTCTTTTTATCACCCATTTTACAAAGTTACACCAAAAACTTTGATGTTAGAAGCAAAATATCTCCACAACAACTGCTCACAAGCAAAGACATACTGAACTGAGTACCTGACCTTGGAGAGAGCACCAGATACTCATGTAATTTGGATGCAGCCAAACAATGAGGGAGGGGAAAAAGCCCTTGCATTGCTGCTATTCATTATGTAGTGGGTGTCAGCTGCATTGGTGCGTGGCTACACTCACTTGTCCCTGTCCACCCCCACTAATGACCGAAAACACAGCGAAAAGATACAACTCTCACTCCTCCCAGACTAGAGACAGACTGGCGATGATGGGTTGCCAAGGCTCACATGAAAACAGGAGAGAGTGCACAGGCACAATATTAACTAGTGGAAGGCAGGTTAAGTGGGCACGGACAAAGCACCCTACATCTTTACATACTTTTATATCCTCTACATTTTTGACGAGCCACCCAAAATCCTTTGGCAGACTACAAGCGGCCCTCTTATATGTTGTGGAGGCCTGACATAGAGCTAAAAAGATATTGACACATTAGGTCCAGAATGGGGAACCTGCAACCTCAAGGCCTCATGTGGCCCTCTAGGTCCTCAAGTGTGGCCCTTTGAATTCAAATTTCACAGAACAAATCCCCTTAATAAAAGGATTTGTTCTCTAAAACCTGGCCTCAGTCAAAAGACTATATGTATCCAAGGACCTAGAAGACAACAGGTGACCTCAAGGCTGCAAATTCTCCACCCCTGCATTAACTGAAGGACTTCATTTGACGACCACCACTTTCCTGTCTCCATGCCTTTGGTCACTGACACTCCTTGTGTCTGGAATGCCCTCACTCTTCCTATTTGCCTATAGAATTCTTAGCCATCCTTTATATCTTAACTCAAATGCCTCCTCTTCCATAAAACTTTCCTTGCTTACCAGTCAATAAAAAATGTTCTTCCCCTTGGAAGCTAGGTGGTGCAATAGATAGAATGTTGGGCCTGGAGTCAGGAAGATCTGAAGTTAAATTTCACCTCAGACATTTACCAGCTGTGTGACCCTGGGCAAGTCACTTGACCTCTGTTCACCTCAGTTTCCTCAGCTATAAGATGGAAACAATTGTAGTACCTGTCTCTCTAGGTTGTTGTGACTATCAAATGAGATATTTTTAAAATGCTTAGCACAGTGCCTGACACAAAGTAGGTGCTTAATAAATGCTTATGTCCTTCCTTTCCCTTAGATCTCATCATTTTATTTTGCATCTTTATAATGCATTCACCTCATTTTATTGGGTATCATTGTTACCTATGTATGTCACATCTCCCTAGCACACTGCATGTTCCATAAAGGCAAAAGTCATGACTTACTCAAGTCTTGTACCTCTAAAGGCATGCACAATGCTTTGTAGCTATTACATGCTACTGAATTTATTTGAACTCCTAATGGCCAAGGAGACCCATCTATAGAGATTAAGGAGGGTTTCTTGCTAGGGATGCCTGGCCACACAGCAGTGTATAAGATAAATCAAGCATTTCTGTCCCTGCATCAATGTATTCACTTCCAGATCTGACTCTAGGCCTCTGACCTTGAAGCCTATGACCACTCAAACCAGAGAGTGGTCAATATAAAAAATAGAATAGAAGGCATAAAGTCTAAGCTCAACAATCAGAGCTCCATCCTGCTTTGCTCTTCGACCTCTTTGGGACCTAGACACCTGCCCGTCTAGATGAATTACAATAATAACTCATATTTGTTTGAAAATTTAAAAAAACTTCTGCTAGCAACAACTCTGCGAGGTGATATTTACAGGTGAGGAAACTGAGGCTCTAAAAAGTGAAGCAATTTGTCCTCATACAGCTATTAAATATAAAATATGGGACTCAAATCTAGGTCTTCTGAGCTCAACTCCACTATTTTTTCCAATACACTGCACTACCATAAAACCAGATACTCAGAGCAGTAGTTCTCAAACTTTTTGGTCTCAAGACCACTTTACATTCTTAAAAATTGTAGAGGACACCAAAGAACTTTTGTTTGTAGAGGCTATTTTTATCAATATTTATTGCATTTGAAATTAAAATATCTTTGTATTATTCTGAAAATAGCTTTGATCTCTTAAACACCATGAAAGGGTCTTAGATACTGCAGAGGTTCCCCAGACCACACTCTGACAGCCCCTGACCTAGAGTTACTGTCTGCCCTCTCTGCTTTAGTTCATCCTTATTTTTAACTGAATGCTTAACTAGCCTGTGGTTTCTTCCAGACCCATGCTGCTTAGCTGGACCTCTTATGGCCAGGCTATGCTTTTGCTGTCTCTCATGGCCTGGCATGACAGGGCACCATACATAACACAAGCAAGCTCATCTCCAGGAACATAGAACAATATTGAAATGGGGTCCAGAATGCATCCTCACTGGCTTAGATTTCAAATTCCTATTTAAAAATTCCCCATCTAGGCTGTCCTTCAGGCAACTCTACTAACCAAAAGTGAATGAATGAAGTCCTGAAGTGGCTACCTAAGTAAGGAGACTGGCATCCTGGTAGATTTTCAAGAGTATCAAGGATCTTCCACATTCGTAGTTCCTCCAAGCAGATGGAAGGATAGGAGAGGAATATTTCATTATCTAGTCCTCTTCTTTACCAGGTTCTAATAATTATTACATTCATGTGCAGAAACACATTAAGATAGTATGTTACTTATTTTTCCTAAAACTATAAGATTCAGGAAAGTATCATCTCTAATTTCGGCCCTGCCACTAAGTAACTGTGTAACCTTGGGCAAGTCACTTCTTTCAGGACCTCCCATAAGCTTCCTTATCTCTTAAAAAAAGAAGTTGAATTTGTTGATCTCTTAAAGTCTCTTCCAGATAGCTAGGTGATACAGTGGATATAACACTAAACCAGTAGTCAAGAGTTCAAATATGGCCTCAGACACTTATTAGCTATCTGAACAAAGAGTCAGACACAACTGAAAAAATGACTGAAGAACAACTACAATCCCTTCTGGTTCTAACTATTTTCTGAGTATATCTACAATTCAATGGGTGGCACCAATCAGTACTTAAAAAGTGTGATTGACTAAACCAACTCTTAAAAAAAAAACAAAATCAAGAAATTCACACACAAACACCAAAGGGAAAGGAAATTGTCATCAATAGAGGCACTATAAATCTTCGTATATTTTACGAATCTCACTTATATTTCTTACCCAACTTGTGCATAAAATTTCTCCAGATTTATATAAGCCAACTGCATAAGTCACTCTGTTCCCAATCAGACTCTATATCTTGATGACCTTTTAGAAACCAATGACTGCCTTTCTGTTGTTAGCCATAATTGGAAAAGCACTGGAGATAAGAAAATTTATAGCAACCAATGAGCTACCTGAACAAGGCCATAAAGAAAACTGAATATCTCAAAGTGGGGTGGGGGTGAGTGAGAATCCTCATATGAACAGAAACATTCTCTCTTTATCAAACGTTATTTATAATCAGCCAGTTTCTACTGTATCCACCACTCTCCTCCCACCCCCACTTCTGATTCTTTGGTGCATAACTGTCTCTTTTTCTTTTGTATCCCAAGTGCTTATCACAATGTATGGCACATAGCAAATACATAATAAATGCCTTTTCATTCATTCTATTCTGTCCTGTCAATCTATACTTTAAAAAAGTGTATGTGTTATTACCTCCACCACACCACACCCCCCAGGAGAGTTGGAAATTACATCTTTCTTATCATTCTATAGTTGATGCCCTTTCACTCTTCCTTTGCAACACGTTCATTCCCCGTTCTTGACAACCACATGGAAGGGAAGTGTGGGGTGAGGTGACTTCTTGCCATGTAAGACTCATCACTGAGATTTTCTTAACTGGTTACTAGTCCAAAAGAGCTGAGGGAGAGAGTCAGAGACAGAGACAGAGACAGAAACACAACGAGAGTCAAAAATAGAGACAGAGAAAGTTTCTGTCTGGTTCTTTCTTGGCCACAGCTCTTGAAGTGACAAGATGTGACTGCACTGAAGTGTGGAGAACAGGATCATTTCTTTGTCCTTGTGTTTGATCCCACTTTCATTGGAAGGACACCCGTAGTCAAGCTTGTGCCTATGTCCCCAGCAGGCTATAGATTCCTTTGTCTTTCCTTTCCTTGCACATGTTACTTTGTGCATTGCAAAAGGTTTGGAAGTACGAAGTTGTGCTACAGCAGTACATCCAAAAACAGTCATAGAAATAACTCACCAGCATGGCAGCAGCAGTACTGTCCACTAGAACGCCCAATGGCTAACAGCAGGGGAAATGTCTGAATTGGAGAAAGGCATGAGAAATAAGAGTGATGAGCTTAGCGGTCTGTGGAGCTGGCTTGAACCAAGGGTTGATCAGACAATGCCCGGAGTGGCAAAATGTAAAATGACTAATTCAAAACCTTGGTAACTGTTCTGTTTCCTGAAAAGGCTGAAGTAGCGCTCTCTAAGCAAATTGCAACTGTATCTATAAAGTTAAGGTACTGAATACTGCTTTAATCTTTCTATTAATGCATGCTATGATCCTTTCTGATTTCTCTTAGTTTCCCCTTTGTAAAGAGTCAGACATGAGCCACAGTTTTTACAGTAATTAGCATTGTCCCAAAGATGCCAGGGTAGGGATTCAATGAGTAAACGATGTGAGAAAGGAGAAGCTTAATTGCCCAAGTAGAAGTGATGCTTCCCTGGAGCTGAATCCAGGAAAGTTGCAATGAGTTGCTCTCAGAAAGGTAGTGATACAAGTGTACCATCTCCTTGAGTCTCAGCCAAATGGAGTCTCTAGATTTCTATTCCCAGCACTAAAGACAGTGGCTGGCATCTAGTCTATTCTCTATAAATATTTATTCATGTGACGAGATTCCAGTTTTTGTCACTGGAACCCTAGGAAATCCCAGGATCCTCCTATAAAACTTTGTTTCTTGTTCCAATTTTTAAGTGCTTTGTGTTACAGTCAGGAGGCTCAAGATGATGCTTAAATGATGGGCAAAGACTAAAGAGGACTGAGAGAAAGCATAATCAAGTACCAATCATTTGAAAGGTAATGTCTGAATGAATACAGAGATCTCTTGCTAGCCTCAGCAGCAAAACAGCAGAGGGGAATGCAGCATTAAAGCAGAGAGATGGGGCTGTATTCTCTTCAAGGGCCTCAGAAAGTATGGAAACCCAGAGACTTCTTTCTCGGAGGGACAAGAGCAAGAATACAGAACTATACCATGGGACTGAACTGTCCCTAAAGTAAGCAAAAGCATAGACAAACTCAGGAAAAAATATTCAGATTGGGAGATTAAATTTTCAAACACAGCCCTTTAGTTCTCAAGCTGATAACCAGGCTTCAGATAACAATTCTAGCAAACTACTCCTTTATAGTTTCCAGACAGGAAGAAACTGAGGCATAGTTGGATAGATTAAATGACTTACAGAGGGTCACAGTTACTAAGTATGGTGGAAAGGGATTGGGATTGAAAGTCAGAAAACCTGCCTATATGAACTAGACAAATCACTTAACCTCACTTGGCCTCAGTTTCCTCCTTTAAAAGATGAAGGAATGAGACTAGATGATGTCTAACATCCCTTCTAGCTCTAAATGTATCCAAGAGAATGTTAGTTCCTTGAGGGCAGGAACTGTTCCGTAAAATCATATATCTAGATCAGGAAGGCATTTCAGAGATTTTCCAGGACCATCCACTCATTTTATAAATAAGGAAAATGAGACCCAGGAAGTCTGAATGATTCATCCAGGACACATCAGAAATACTCATCAGAGGTCAAATTTGAATCCAGGACCTCTGACTCTAGAGTCAGTGTTCTTTCTGTTTTATATCACATTCTTCCTTTCATTTCTTCTTTGCATCCCTAATGCCTGGCATAGTATCTTACATCTAGTAGGTGCTAAATAATACATGTTGGCACTGTAACCCAGCTTCCATGTGAGCCAGGAACAATTTTATGTACTGTTATGTACAGGAATGGAGACATGATGCCTGAATGGTTATGAGAATGCTCAATATAGCATTATAAATAAAGCTGCTTTAAGAAATTACTCCAGTTGGTTCCAGACACCCCAATACTGCTAATTGCTTCTTTTGTAAATCCACTTGCATAAGTTTTTCCCCCTTTTTTGCAGTTGCATTTCCTTTGGGGAGCTTGAGTGATTTAAGATTTCAATTAGTTCTGTTAATTTTGTATTTTATGTTTTTGTAGATAATTGTCTGTTTCTTCTGGGTTCTTAGTTTTCTGGCACATAAATGTGTATAACAGATTTTTGATAATACCTTTTATCTCTTCTATGTTTACTGTGTGTGTCTTTTTTATTTTGTTAATTTGATTATTTTTAACTTATTGGAATGTTCAAAGAACAAGTTCTTAGTTTTGTCAGTTCTGTATTTTAGTGTTTCCAGTTTATTTCTCCTCAGTTTTCAAGATGTACTCTTTTATGCTTATTTTGAGTTTTTGTTGGCCTTTTCAAAATTACATATTCATGTTCTATCTTGTTAATGCATGATTTTAGGGATATATTTCTTTCCTCTAAAGACTGATTTATGCTGTGTTGTATTATCATCTTTCACATAGTTATTGTTTTTCTAATTTGTTCTTTGATGCACCTATTGTTTGGGGTTCATTATTAAACATTCACTTAGTTCTTTGGTTTTTATTTGTGCTACCTGAATTGATTATGATTTTTATAGTGTTGTCATACAATAACAACAATGATAATGATAGCTAGCATTTATATAACTCTTTAAGGTTTACAAAATGCTTTACAAATAAAATCTCCTTTGATTCTCACAACGACCTGGAAGAGAAATGCTGTTATTATCCCCATTTTATAGATAAATAAATTGAAACAGAAGAGAATAAGTGACTTGCCTAAGGTCACATAGTCAGTAAATGTCTGCAGCAGGATTTGAACTTGGGCCTTATGGATTTCAAGTTCTACACTCTATCCACTCTACCACCCAGCTACCATTTCATAAAGAATATGTTTAATATTGCTACCTTTTTATTTGTAATTTTGTCACATTATATGGTCTATTTTTTTTAAGCACGATGTGTTTCTTCTCAGAAATATGCATTCTTTAGTGGTTTAATTCAGAAGGACCCAAAATCTTTTAGCTAAATTCTCAAGTAATTTATTCATTTTTCTATTTTCCCCCTTGTCCTATTTTTATGTTAGATTTCTCCGGCCCTGAGAGAGAAACATTAAAGTCTCCTTCTGTTATTGTGCTACTGTCACTGTCCAGCACTCAACTGGTAAGGCACTAGTAGGCTAAGGTCACAGCCTAAATCTGGTGTCCTTTGCAAGGAATAGGGAGAGTATCTAGTCCACTGACTCAGTGTTTGCACACTGAATTTATAAATAAAAAGATGTCTTTAAAAGCATAATATAGAAAAAGCCTTCAGTAAATTTATCCAAAATAATAGTGCAAGACCAACTGCCAAAAACAAAAATTGAAACAGTAGAATTCATTGCAAATAAAAATGAAATTGTAAGAATTTTTTGCCCAATTATATGACAATAAAATTGAACTCAAACTAAGTGGACATTTAAAATAAATATGAAATACCAATATTAACTGAATAAGCAGTAGAGAATTTAATAGCAATATGAGAAAAAGAAGCAGGACAAGCTATACATTATGTCTCAAAGAAGAGGGTTGAAGCTGAGGACTAGTGAATTCTACTAAATATTAAAGAGCAATTAACTCTAATTTTGTACAAACTGTTTGCAAAAATAGCAAATAAGAGCACCTACTAAACTCTTTTTATTACACAACTATGGTCCTGATACTCAAAAAAAGAAGGGATAAAGTAGAGATGGAAAACAATATCACAACTCCAGAATACTGATAATGAAGCATTCTTTCTACCACTTAGCAGAGTAAAAAATGAAGTAGAGAATTCTTTCTGCCATCTTAACAGATGGACCAAAGAAGAATTTTCAAACATGACCAAAACAGCAGAAATTTGTAATGAGGGAGTGGTTTTACTGGATGAGAGAGGGGACTATGTATTGTGGAGAAGACTGGGAAAGTAGTGACAGTGACAGAAAAAAGGAAAAAAGAAAAGAGCATCATTGACTTTCTTTTAATACACAGACTAGAGAATAAGGAAGTTCAGAAGGAAATTCAGTTGTACAAGCAAGGGAGTTCTGGTGCTACCTTGAAAAATTTAATATATCCTTAAAAAAACAAGCTGTACATAATTAGTTGATGATTTGGGGTACAATTCTGTCTTTCTGTCCTTTGTTACATAAATATTAAGAGTGGTGGTTATCATGTTCATAAAAACAAAAGTTTAAATTTTTTAAAATAAAAACCCAACAAAACCCATAGCAGAGGGAGGATTTGAGCCCCGTCTTTTGATTTCCAGTTCAATGTTCTCTTAATATTACCATGTTGCCTTCATTTCTCACCTTTTGATCATGTCTTTTCTCCCCATACATAGATACCACTTAGATAGACACTAGATTTGGGGTCAGAAGTTCTGGGTTTGAGTCCCACCCCTGTTGTGTTCTTAGGCCATTGTTCTGAGTTTCAGTTTCCTAATCTGCAAAATGAGGGGATCCAACTAAGTGACCTATCTAAAGCCTCTTCTAGAGCTACATTGAATCAACATCCTACTTTCTTATCACCTGCAAAAAGATGCCAGTTCACCAGAAAGGTCCCTAGTGAGTAGTGGAAAGACACAATTATGAAAGATTAGAGTTGGGTTCTAGTTCTCACACTGCCATGTTGGGCAAATTATTACCCCTCTCTTGATCTTAATTTTCTCCCCAGTAAAATAAAGATATTTGACTAGACAATCTCTAAGGTCCACTTTGGTTCTCAATTATGATCCTATAATATAGGCTGAATAGGTTTTCAATCCCCTACCTACATTTCTCACCTTATTATACATTACTCCTCTCCCTCCAGGTTTACAGTCCAGTCAAACTGCCCTACCTGTTGCTCCTCACACATAGCATTCCATGTCTCATCTCTGCACTTTTGCAATAGCCTCTGCTCCATGTCTGAAATAGACTCTCCTTTCACCTCTACACAGTTCAAGGGACACTTTTTATAAAAACCTTTTTTTGATTCCTCCCACTGCAAGTACCCTCCCATGTATGAAAAAATTGCATTTCTTTTGTATCTATATTATATACTTATTTCTCTGAATATGAAAGGAGACTTAGATATATGTAAAATAATATAGAAGTAGAAAGCGTAACCAAGAAAATGAGTATGAGCTCCCACATATAGATAGAAAAAAATCTACCTACTCTTTCTCTATCTTGTATTTGCATGTATTCATATGTACACATACATATGTGTATATGAATCTTGCCTCCCTCATTTGGAATGTGAGGTCCTTGAGAGCAAAGACTGTTTTTTTTCTTTGTGTCTCCAGTGTCTAGCACATAGTAGGTGTTTACTAAATGCTTGTTGATTAAGAAAAACAATTGTGCTTGTGTGTTAAAGAGATTCCCATATGTAAAAGGTTCCACCTGTAGGGAAAGTGCTTAAATGTACAGCATGTATACCACACATATAAGAAGTCCAGTCTCATATGTAATGCGTCCAGATAAAATAACTCACATTTATATGTGCTTTAAAGTTTGCAAAACACTTTCCAAGCATTGTCTCATTTGATTCTCATAACCTTGGGCAGTAGATATTATTATTATCCTCATTTTACAGTTGATGAAACAAAGGCAAAGGACAAGTGACTCGCCCAGGGTCACACAGCTAATGAGTCTGGATTTGAACTCAAGTCATCTTGATCCCACTCTATTTGCCGTATAACTGAGCTTCTCAACAAGAGGTGCTCCAATATAATGATGACGATAAGTATAATAATAATATGTATATATATGTACAAATATGCATATACAGCCCCATGGCAAGATCTGTTGTAGAAATGAATTTTGGTGCTGGAAATCTTTATATTGAGTTAACCAGTCACAACAAAGCCAAATGTTTTCAGTGTCAGTTCACAGCTATGTTGACATTTTTCCAGCCCTTATTGCAGAGGAAGCTTTTCTTTCTGTGGTATAGACTTGCTTCAAAGGTCTAGAGAATTCCCTCAGGAATTCAGAGTCTCTTCTTCCTCCTCCTCCTATCTCAGCTACTGATAGAGGGTAACAATATCTACAATATCATTAAAGGCAAAATTCTACCCCCCCCCTCTCTCTGTCTCTCTCTGTCTCTCTGTCTCTCTGTCTCTCTCTGTCTCTCTGTCTCTCTTTCTCTCTGTCTCTCTATCTCTCTGTCTCTCTCTGTCTCTCTGTCTCTCTGTCTCTCTCTGTCTCTCTGTCTCTCTCTGTCTCTCTGTCTCTCTTTCTCTCTCTCTCACACACACGCGCACACACACACACACACACACACACACACACACAGAACATAAAACACACAGCTCATGTGGAACCAGTAGCAACTAGTTTTATATCAAATGATGAAATGGCATAAGAATTTAAAGATAACAGAAAACAAAAGCTTAGACACAAGGCACTTTTGTTGAACAGTCAGGGAAGGACAAATTGCTTCTCTCAGAAGTGGACCATGAAGTAAATATCTAACAGTTAATATAGAGACAGAGGACTTTGTGTTAAGATCCTATCAATGAGAAAAAGGGGAAAGGAAAAGGGTTCCAACTGCTTCTTGTGGTGTGGCCTCACCTAAAAGACCTCTTAGCTTCAGGAAGTCTCAGACTCATTCCTCCAGCTCCAATCACCATTATCTACACAGGAAGATTCAAGAGTCCCAGGGTCCAGAGCAGGTTTACTGGGAGAAAAATACATTACTGAGATCCCGAATCTACTGCCTCCATCTTGGCTCAACCAAGATGAATTCTATGCATCCTCTTTCATCCCCATGGCCTCACCAATAAAAGTTAAGTCAAGTGGTTATCATAGGTCCTATTAACTCTGGGTAGGTCCTCTCAGTTAACGTAGTTACTTCCAACATTCTGAGCCTTTCTGGTTTAACAGCTGGTCAGGGCTATATTCCTTCCTAGAATGAGAAATGTTCTACAGAAGTCAGAAGCAATGTACTTAAAAATCTGCAAATACACATCATACACTTCAAAAGAAATATTTTATGATAGCAGCATCCTAGTTTCCCATAATCACCCCATGATATTCTTGAAAGCGAAAGAACATTAGCCATGCCTACACCAGGCATAGCACAGGGGAAAGCATCACTTTCTGCCTCAGGTATCTAAATTACACACAGAATGAACATCCTGATGTTATTGACACATCCACAGGATAGCAAAGAACTGTAAATGGCAAAACAAAACAAAACTACAAATAAGAGCATTAATTGTCTTATAAAAGAGCAAAAGATGCATAAGACACATATATGTGCAAATAACAAGCAACAAAACCACGTGTGCAGCTCACACTCAATTATCACTACACTACATATATAACATATAGGCAAATAGACATAATAGCAAAATAGAAGGCTAACTCAAATCATACAGTAATTAAAATAAGCAGCAGTAAGATGCCCTTATATTCAAGGTATATCATATGGTCATGCAACATCATGTTAGTCTATTGACAAGGCAAATGAGTCTAGCCCTTTTGAGACCTGAAGATCTTTTTGTGAGGAGTTGAGGATTATATGTTGCTTACAAGTCTGGGTTACTGCAAGGATGGTGGTATACTCAAGAGTAATAGAGAAGTTAGAAAGTAGGGAGAGTTACGGGGGAAAGGTGAGTTCAGTTTTGAACATGGTGAGTTTGAGACGTCTAGAGGACATCCAGTTTGAGAGGTCCAATAGGCAGTGGGAGATGTGAGACTGGAAGTCAGCAACGAGGATAAGTAGATTTGGGAATCATCAACAAAGAGATGATCAATGAATCTATAAGAACTGAAACAATATAGAGAATGAAGGAATAAAGATAACCTAGGACAGAGACCTGTGGGATACCAATGGATAACACCTCTAACCCAGATGAAGATCTAGCAAAGCAGACTGAGGAGAAGTCAGATAGACAGGAAGCAAACCAGGAGAGCGTGGGGTCAAAACAGTCTAGAGAAAAGAAGGTATCAAGGACCGGGAATAACCAACAAGGCCAAAGGATGCAGAAAGGTCAAGATGGGTGAAGAGTGAGATAGCCTGTTAAATATTAAGACAGTAATGATCATTATAATGATCCTTGTAAACTGCTCTTTGTTCTAAATACTTTTGTATTTGGAAACAATCACAATTTTTTCCTGTCCATGTGGGATTGTATCAAATTCTGCCACACTGGCTATTTTAAAGAAGTTTTCTATCCATGTATGGCATTGGGAAAGTGAGTGAAAACAACATATATTTGTCTGGGATTCCAGTTGACTCTTTATGATTGAAGATATTAATAATGTGCTCACCATAGCTGATTTGTCAAGGACAGCAAAATTATAAGTAGAAGGGAGAGGGTAACAGCAGCCTGAGCAATGGAGGCCTCAAGTACAGAACAAATAAGGTAGTCTTGCTGGCTGCCAATCCATGTGGAAGAGGCTAGAGATCCTGCTTGTGGGAAGACATGATTATGTGTCATGCAAGGGCCCTGCTCCCTCATTCAGAGCAAGTGAGGCATTTTGACTATTTCCAGTCCCATTTCTATGTAAAGAAGAGGAGCATTCCCCCATCCACATCTAGAGAAAGAACTATGGAATCAGAACACAAAATGAAGCAGATTGTTTTCTCTTGTGCTATGTTTTGTTTTGATTTGGTTTTTCTCATGGTTTATTCCATTCATTTTAATTCTTCTATGAAATATGACAAATGTGAAAATGTGTGTAATAAGAATGAGTTATAGAACCCATATAAGATTGTGTGCTGTCTTGGGGAGGGCAGAGAGAGGGGGAGAAAATTTAAAACTTATGGAAATGATTATTGAAAACAAATAAATTAATTTAAAGAAAAAAAGAGAAGCATTCCAGATGGATACTGAACCAGAATAGAGAATGCATTCAAAAAGACACTAAGCAATCAAGGTATATCCTTTGTCCTTCCCAGCTATATCTGAGAGGAAACAAGAACTTCCCTAAGTCTTTTGGGCAAAGAGGCCCCAGATCTTCACCTCCCCACCCAGACTGCTTTGGTCCAAGAGTGCTTCCATCTGTGATGTGTCTATTCTTTTTTGTCATCTGCTGAAGGAGAGAGTATACCTCAATGTGTTGAGGGAAATGTCTGTAACTTTGATTTCTGCCATATGATCTCAATAGAAACTCAATAAAGCCTAATGGCTGCTAATTG
Source organism: Notamacropus eugenii (assembly GCF_028372415.1). Lineage (NCBI taxonomy): Eukaryota > Metazoa > Chordata > Mammalia > Diprotodontia > Macropodidae > Notamacropus > Notamacropus eugenii. The sequence goes on along the minus strand of NC_092873.1, from coordinate 318,381,702 downwards.
GTTAAGTGATACTGGGGTACTAATCACTAGAGGGTATCAATAATATAAGGGAGGTACTAACTACCTGGTGTAAAACATACAAGAATAGGGGCTGGAGCTGATAACATTAGAAAAAGATACTCCCCAGCTCCTCAGTATACTCAAGAATGTCTTGGAGACACCTTGAATTGGTTCTCCAGAGTCAATATTCAAATGTTCGATTTAAGGGTTTACACCTCAGAAATCATTAAATGATACATATCAGGCTTGATTTGTTGTTTTGCTAATTGTCAAGAGTTAGTCAAGTAGTAGAGAAAATATTGACAATGCAAATTAAATTTGTACGTGTGTCTTGCTTTGGAGGATCGGTTATTAAATATTTACCTGAAGACTCTTAGACACCTAAGCAGGATCCACATCCACAGAATGAACTGTGGAATCTGAATGCAAATCAAAGCATACTATTTTTCTTTTTTGGGGGGGGGGTAGTTCTTTCTCAAGTTTTTCCCTTTGGTTCTATTTCTTCTTTATAACATGACTAATGTAGAAATATGTTTAATATGATTGTACAGGTATGGCCTATATCAGATTGCACATAGTCTCGGGGAGAGAGGAGCAGAAGCAGGGGAGAAAATTTAAAACTCAAAATCTTATAAAAGTGAATGTTAAAAATTATAAATAAATGAAGATTTTTTTAGGAAAGAAAAGAAAGGGGGTGGAGCTAAGATGATGAAGTAGAAATACACATATACTCTCGCTCTTTTCCCACAGCCCATAAAATATCTGTAAAAAATGACTCAACAAATTCTAGAGCAGCAGAAGCCACAGAATGATAGAGTGAAAGAGATTTCCAGCCAAAGGTAACCTAGAAGGCAGACAGGAAAGGTCTACTGCACGGGATGCTGAGTGCAGCCCTGGCCGCATGGCACTGAGAGGAACAGGACCAGAACAGGCCTTCACAGCAGAATCCCCAGCAGGGAGGGTCTCAGATCCCTCAATCCACAAGTGCCAAAGAAAGCTTCAAAGATCAGTAAAAGGGCTTTCCTAGCTGGGTGAAAGGAGATCAGGTTCCCCCCTAGCATGGGGCCCAGGCACCTGCGGCAGTACACGAAGTCCATCTGTGGAGTGCTCGGCCTAAAGCCCCTGGGGGAATTGAGCCTCTGATCTGAACCTCAGCCCTGAGTGGCAGCCCCACCCCACCCAAAGCCCCTGGGGAAACTGAGCAGGTGATCTGAATCTCAGTCCTCAGTCCTGGGGAGAAGAGGAGCACCAGGATCCTCCTCTTGACAAAGAATTCAGAAGTCAAGTAACTGGCTAGGAAAATGTTCAAAAAAGGGGGAAAAAAGACCATAGAAGGTTACTTTCTACAGGTATTTCCTTACATTCTTTTAGATGAGGAAGAACAATGCATACTGTCAGAGAAAGTCAAGACTTCTGCCTGCAGTACCTCCAAAATGAATATGAAATGGTCTCAGGTCATGCAAGAGCTTGAAAAAAACACAAGAATCAAGAGTAGCATGAAAAGGTAAACAGAAAAGAGAAATCATGAAGAGCTTGCTAAAGAAGACCCAAAAAAATGCTGAAGAAAATAATACCTTTAAAAATAGGCTAACTCAATTGGCAAAAGAGATCCAAAAAGCCAATGAGGAGAAGAAGATTTTAAAAAGCAGAATTAGCCAAATGGAAAAGGAGGTTCAAAAGCTCACTGAAGAAAATAGGTCTTTAAAAATGAGAGTGGAGCTGAGGGAAGTTAATGACTATATGATAAATCAAGAAATTACAAAATGAAACCAAAAGAATGAAAAATAGAAGATAATGTGAAATATCTCATTGGAAAAACAACTGACCTGGAAAATAGATCCAGGAGAGATAATTTAAAAATTATGGGACTACCTGAAAACCATGATGGAAAAAAGAGTCTAGACATCATCTTTCATGAAATTACCAAGGAAAACTGCCCTGGTATTCTAGAACTAGAAGGCAAAAAAATATTGAAAGAATCCACCAATCACCTCCTGAAAGATACCTGAAAAGAGAAACTCCTAGGAATATTGTGGCCAAATTTCAGAGTTCCCAAGTCAAGGAGAAAATATTGCAAGCAGTTAGAAAGAAACAATTCAAGTACTGTTGAAGTACAATCAGGATAGCACAGGATCTGGCAGCTTCTACATTAAGGGACTGAAGGGCTTGGAATAGAATATTCCAGAAGTCAAAGGAACTGGGATTAAAACCAAGAATCACCTACCCAACAAAACTGAGTATAATACTTCAAGGGAAAAAAATTGTCATTCAATAATATAGAGGACTTTCAAGCATTCTTGTTGAAAAGACCAGAACTGAAGAGAAAATTTGGCTTTAAAACACAAGAATCAAGAGAAGCATGAAAAGGTAAACAGGAAAGAGAAATCATGAAGGGCTTTTTAAAGCTGAATTGTTTACATTCCTACATGGAAAGATAATATTTGTAACTCGAGACTTTTCTCAGCATTTGGGTAGGTGGAGGGATTATACACACACACACACACACACACACACACACATACATATAGACAGAGAACACAGGTTGAGTTGAATCAGAAGGGATGATATCTATAAAAAATAAAATTAAGGAGTGAGAGGAATATATTGGGAGGAAAAAGGGAGAAATAAAATGGAGCAAATTAGTACTCACAAAAGAGATAAGAAAAATCTTTTTCGATGGAAGAGAAAAGGGAGTAGGTGAGAGGGGAAAAATGAAACTCACTCTCTTCATATACAGCTTAAGGAGGGAATAACATGCTCTCTAAATTTGGTATGAAAATCTAACTTACACTACAGAAAAATAGGGGAGAAGGGGACAAGTGGGGTGAGGGGGATGATAGAAGGGAGGGCAAATGGAAGAAGGGAGGAACTAGAAGTAAACACATTGGGGAAGGGACAAGGTCATATGAGAAAACAAAATAAATGGGAGACAGGATAGGATAGAGGGATATATAGTTAGTCTTACACAACATGACTATTATGGAAGTCTTTTGCAAAAATGACACCTATATAGCCTGTATTGAATTGCTTGCCTTCTCAGTGAGGAGGGGTAGGGAAGGAGGAAGGGAGAGAAGCTGGAATTCAAAGTATTAGACACAAATATTGAGAATTGCATATAACTGGGAAATAAGAAATACAGGTAATAGGGTATAGAAATCTATCTTGCCCTACAAGAAAAGAGAGAAGACGGGGATAAGGGAAGGGTGGAGTGTGACAGAAGGGAGAGCACTTTGAGGGAAGGGGTAATCAGAATGCAAGGTGTTATGGGGTGTGGGAGGGGAGAGACGGGGAGAAAAATTGGAACTCAAAATTTTGTGGAAATGAATGTTGTAATCTAAAAATAAATTTTAAAAAATAGAATATTATAAAAAAAAAAAAAAGTAAAGAAACCTAAGGGGAAGATGTAACCGATTTTGCTCTGGGAACCTAACTCATCAATGAGAATGGGCATTGGGATAAAGATTCCCCAGGCTTTACAAAGGTTAGCATATTTGAACATGGATTATTGTTTATAAACCCTCTCTCCCCTGGGAGGGAATGGGGCAATGAAGGAGAAACCAGAAGTTCTTTCACTTCCTTTGGTCATGCTTCTTTCCCTAGGATAAAAGAAAAAGTAGTTAGGAAGGTAGGAGAGTTGAGAAGGGTATCCCAAAACAGTTTTCATTCACTCAGAAGTGGTAGAAGGAATTGCAAGCCCTTCCAAAGACTATGGGAATGCCTTCCACATTGCTTCTTGAGCCATACTTTGATTTTATAGGCAGCCTGTCCTGTTTTACCCCCTCAGGAACCATTTCCCAATCTAACTGCTTATAAACATCTTGCTGAATTTGCTATATCAGCAGCCACTGGTTCCTCTAGGAGCTGACTCTCCTCCCTTCCCAAAGGATGATCATTTCCAAGTGTCTGACCCTGGTGTGAGCCCATGCTAAGGAGCACTCAAAAGGGCACATGGCCTCTATAAGGAGGGAATAGAGGTAAAGACTGAAAAGACAGTATTGTAGTATCTCTTGATTTTCTAGGTTTGCGGCAGTATGTTTTGTTTTGTTTTGAGAGGGTGCTTTTTTTCACACTGTCTAATACTGGCAGAGTGATTTGGTTTCCAAGGAAACCAGAGTGAAGGTGCATGGGGCAGCTGCCCACACAGTAGAGTGTGAGAAATGTGTGTCATCCATAATCCAGCGCTCTCAGCTGGAGCCCAGCCAATTACTGCCGGCCTAGCCGAGCTGAACAATAAGAGATTTGCTTGGAATGAAAATTGGAGTGGAAAGGAAGGAAAGGGGGGTGATGGTCAGGGGGAAGGAGACAAAACAGAGTGCCATGGAGATGGCCCGGGTTGGGGCACAGGGGACTGTGGGATTAGGACTCTAATCCTAGATTATCAACTCTCTCAGCCACCTGAGTTTGCCCAAGGGAGACAAACAACATGTTATCCTTAGTCACCCCACCCCCTTGCTTGTTTCAGTAGTTAGCATAGGAGAGCCAGCCAGGCAGCCAGCAGGCTACCCTGGACCCCACTCCACTGCTAATTATTTTTCAAGTGAACATGTTATTATGGCTTACAATCGAAATAATCAATTTGGAATCACCACTTTGATGAGTTAATGTGCACTTGGTGGGTGTCACTTGAGAATCTCATGTTGCAGAGCACAGTTCTATTTTTAACACCAGCAGGAGTGGGCGCATAGGGAGGCCATGGCAACTAAAAATGTATATGGGCTCACATTATTGGCAGAGTTGCAGAGATTCTCGGTTTCAGGATGCCCATGACAGCCACTGTGTAGTATGGGGATGTAAGGAGGTGATCCCAAACCTCAGTATGTCATGGCACTTCCCTCTTGGCTTTACTGACATTGACTCTACCGGGTAGGAGTGAGAATTAAGTAAGAAGGGAGTGAGGTACCACCACAGGGAGAATTTTGCCCAGATGCCCTCTTCATTGGAAAGAAAAAAGGCTTTGAAGGCTCTTTTTAATCAAGGAAGGGCTCCGTACTAATGAAAGTTCCTGGTACTTGCCCTCAACTAGGTGGCCCACAATGGTGATACTTGTAAGATTCTCAAGGGCAGAGTTCCTGTCTTATAAATTTTTGAAGCCCTAATAGTACCTTCTTTAGGTTCTATAAGGCTGTCAAACATCTTTTGAATGAATGGGCCATTGATTAACTCAAAGGACTTTAGAAAGTGTTTGACATTTCTATATCCACACTTTTTTCCTTTGTCCGCTTCTAGTCACTTGCACAGACATTATCCTACTTTAGTCAATCCCTTATCACTTCTTGCTTGTACTATTGATACCTTCTTATATGGTTTCCCCGTGTCAAGCTACTTTCCATTCCAATCCATCTTCTATACCAACACCAAAGGGAAATTTTCTAAATCACAGGTATGACCATATCACAGTTCACACATACACACACACACACACACTCAGTAAACTCCAATGGCTCCCTATCACTCCTTGGATAAATATAAACTCATCTGCTTCACATCTAATGCTCTTTACAACTTGACCCCCTCCTATCTTTCCAGCCTTATTGCTCATTACTTCCCTCCACAGTCTATAGTACAACCAGATTTTCCTTGCTATTACTAGTATATATAGTACAAACCTTTGTACTAGTTGTCCTCCATGCCAAGAATAGTTTTTCTCCTCATTTCTTGGAATTTCTGGTTTCTGTCGATATTTAGTTCAAGCACCACCTTTTGACCTGAGGTCTTTCCTGGTGTCTCCTCCACTCCACCCCAGCTGCCAGTGCCTTCCCCTCCAAGCTTACCTTGTAGCAGTTTTGCATGGATATATGTGCATGTTGTCTCTCCAGTTAAAATGGGAGCTCTTTATTGTGCTGCTTTGGTCTTGTATCTCCGGTGCCTAACACAACCTGGTACCTATGACATGATTAACAAAGCTTGTTGATGGACTGTGTGATAATTGTGTGCCACAAATGAAAGAGTGCTAGATTTTAAATCAAAAGAACTATGTTCAAATCCTGGCTTTTTCCTTTACTACCTGGAAAAGTCACTTTAGTTCTGAGTCTGTTTCTCCATCTCCAAAATGAGTGGGTTGGACTAGGTGGACTCTAAAGTCCATTCCAACACTAAATCTGAGAAATGACCTACCTCATCCTCTTCAACTTTCTTCTCCCTGTCATTCCTATCTTCATCTCCTCTCTACCTCTCACGTGTGCATCCCTTTTGTGACACCTATTGGGCTAAACTGCTTATGTTAATAGTAACTATGGATGGCACAGGCAAGACACAACCTATGCTCCCATGCAAGGAAGTCCCACAAGTCCCACAAGTACAAAAAGCATCACACCTTCTAGATTCTTGTCCTAGAAGATCAGTATCACCCAGCCAAATGCTAGTGCCCATGGTTTTCACAGGCTCTGCTGACTTCCCTGCTGGGCATCCTGACTACTACCACGGGAAGCAGAATGAATTTCATCCTGTTTTTATCTCATCAAAGGATGAGAGCCTAAAGTTATTACTGTCTTCCCCCTAAACCAGGTCCAAAAGCTCTCTCATCTCCCTCTGGTAGATAAGAAATGGGAGTTGAGATGAAATCCTACAGATGTGGAACTTTTGGGCAAAGAATATGAAAATAAAGGAGGCAAAAGGAGGGCTTTCTGGGAAACAGTCATTCGAGGTCTTGTCAAATTTGTCACAATAAGATGGAAATCACTCCCTGATTTTTATATAGTCATAGAATTTTAGGGCTAGGACAGGACCCCAAGAAGCAGTTGTCTTGGGGACTTCAGAATACCCTTTGATTTTTTTCCTCAGAAGTTTAAAGAAACACTTCCATTGAGAGATCTAAGAATGGTGATAGAGAGAAAGACACATGTGAAGGGAGGCATAGGGTACAGTCATTGCATCTGCGATTTCCAAGTCTAGCCTCCTGTTTTCTGACACTTGAATCATATAGGAAAAGTGGTTTAGTCTGTTGTCTTTTTGAATACCTCCGAGGAATGAAACTGTATATCACAAGAGCCCAGGCCAAGTTCTTGCTTACAGCCAATGAAAATTTCTCCTGTTTTCATTTAAGCTCTTCTATTTGTTGGTCTTCTATGGACCTCAAGAAAAGCTGCCGCTTCATCCTCATAAAAGCCATTTACTTCAAAGTAGTGATTGCTACCCCTTAACCTTAACTTTTAAGAACTAAACAGCCTTTATTCCTTTTATTCTTTCTCACAAGACTGATTTTCCTTATATTGGCAATATTTTCTAGTCAATGGACATGAATTAAAATAAAGTAATTGCCTTGATTGCGTGATTATCTCCAAGGCAGCAGGAAGAAATGTTGGAATGTAACTTAATTTCCCAAAGCTCAGTCATCTTGAGAGATACCCTCCCTACTAAAGAAAATAAGGATATAACCACCAGAATCATAAAGAAATGGGAAGCCAAACTCTGCTAGCCAAATCCTTTGGAAGACATTACTCTAACAGGAGCTGGAGACTTGGCTTAGCAGGAAAATTATTCATTCTCTTTTTCTGATCACAACTCTCATGTAAGCAGTTCCATCCTTACCCCATTCCTCCCTTCAGGTGTGACTTTTCTCCAGTCACCATTTTCAGATTCCCCTCATGGAAGGGTTTCTTTAATTTTGTGAAGGAAAAATAAAAAGTGATTCTCAGACACTCAAGACAATTGCCTGTGAGAAAAGCAACTGCTGCTCCTTACCTAACAAATCTCTTTTCCCTAACACCACTGTTTGATTCAATTATACCCAGGGGAATCCATGAGGTCCAGATTTATGTAACTTTTCATTTGTTCTACTTTTTAAGACATTATAATATAATATATAAATATATATTAATTATATATAAATATATAATATAAAATATAAATGTTTATCATGAATATTTCTTTGGCTCATGTCAAGTCCCCATCCAGAGAAATAATTTACCAATTTGGAAAGAGAATCTCTCTGTCTCTCTCTCTGTCTCTCTCTCTGTCTCTCTGTCTCTGTCTCTGTGTCTCTCTGTCTCTGTCTCTCTCTCTGTCTCTCTGTCTCTCTGTCTCTGTCTGTCTGTCTGTCTGTCTGTCTGTCTGTCTCTCTCTCTCTCTCTCTCTCTCTCTCTCTCTCTCTTTCTTTCTCTCCCCACTCCCTCACCCCCAGAGAAACCACAGCCATTCACTATACTGCTTCTTTTAATTCCCCAAGGATATACTCACACACAGAATGGTATCTTAGAGAATCAGTTTCCTTTCAAGAACGCTTAGTCAATACAGAAAGTGAACAGACCATTTAAAAGAAATAGAGAATGGAAAACAGCCTCAGTGAGAAAGTCAGCAAGATGAAGTAGAAGACAGGAAGGTGGGGGAGGGAGGAAATGAGTTTCATCATGGTTTGTGGCAGACAAACTGCAGCAGTTACGATATCTCTCTCTTCCAGGACCACGGTCTTGGATGGGGCTTAAGTACCACGGTACTGTGAGGTGGGCAGATGTCTCAGCCCCTCGTGATTTGGCATTCCCAGTCATGGTTTTGGAATATGGGCTGTGTTGGGGAGCAGCCACTCCATGCTGCGATGGCCTTATCTCTCTCTATTACAGTAGCAATATGTTCCCTGGGGCTTCTCACAATTAGCTTTCACTTTCTCTGTTGTCGATGTTCCTAGTGAGACTTACCTGATCTTGCCTTATTCCCTTTGGTGGAGAAGGGGCTTAGCTTTCAGCCACAGACTCTCCAATATTCACACAGATAGGTACTGGTGAATTCCTTGTTGTACACGTCAACTATCTAAGCAGATGAGAATTCATAACCCTAAATGCGCTCTCCATATCACAACAAAACTTGCATGATAAGAAGCCCCAAATTCCATTTGTTTTCTGATATATGCATACAATGCAAATATAAACCATTTGTTTTTTGTTTAGTCATTTTCAGTTATGTCCATCTCTTTGTGACCCCTTTTGGGATTTTCTTGGCAAAGATACTGGAGTGGTTTGTCATTTCCTTCTCCAGCTCATTTCAGAGATAAGGAAACTGAGGCAAACAGGGTTAATGATTTGCCCAGCATAATACAGCTAATAAGTGTCTGGGGTCGGATTTCAATTGTCTTCCTGATTCCAGGTCCAGCATACTATCCATTGGGCCACCCAGTTACCAGATAGAGTATATATGTAGATAGACAGACAAACAGACAGACAGACAGACAGACAGACAGATAGATAGGTAGACAGATGTGTTTATGTATGTGCATGTGTAATGGGGGTCTGGTGTATGCACAAAATACCTTAGATATAATCTCTTCATGTGGAAATAATAGGGATCCTGCCTCCAGAAGAGCCATCATGCTGTCTGTGTAAGGCCTTGAGGAGACTGTGGAGCATGTTTGGAGCATTTATAACTAGATTCAATCAGCTAACAAGATTGTGAAGAGGAAGGTCCTTGATTGGTTAGGAAGACATTTATAAAGGCCTGTTGGCCACAACAAATTATAAAACTTATGACATCAAGGTAAAGACAATGCTATTAAAGATGCTATTAAATTTGTCTCTATCAAGGGCAGGTAGCTCTAAAACTGGACTCAGTCTTTGGCTTCCATGACTGTTCTTTTCCATTCTAGTTGAAGGGAATGGAGTCGCCTACCTTATTAATTTGGAAAGGTCAATATCAGCAAGACACAGAAATCTGGGAGTCAGAGTTCAGGTCAGGTTTTGAAGCTAGTCCAACATTGACCTGAGGAATAAGGAACAACCTTTGGGAGTGACCTCCTGATGATGGTTCACTAGAAGCCCTTGTAGTGTTGGTGAGAATATGGCCCCAAAAGTATTGTGGAAAATGTTTGTATATTTGTATTTACTATTTTTGAAGTAAATATTTTATAAAACAACAAAAAAATTGTAAACAACCCTCCCCCCAAAAAAGAGTACAAGTACCAAGAAGCAACACACAATACCACCATAAAGATGCAGAGAGTTTCTAATATGATATTCAAAAAGGCAAGAGAGATAAGTTCATAATCAAGAGTAAATCACCAAGAAAAAACTGAATATAATTCTATAGGGGAAGAAGGTGGACTTTTACTGAAATAAAGGACTTCCAAGTATTATTAATGTAAAAGCCTAAGCTAAATAGAAGAGAAATATAGAAAGGTAAATATTTTAGAGGAATTGAAAATGACTATTTATGGATGAAATGTTTATACTTCTTAAAGGGTGATAATGAACAAGCATTCCTCTAAAGTCCTAATATCATAGAGAGTCACAGATAAAGTTAAATATGACAGAGTTCCTAGGAATGGTTTTGTTATGTTTTGATTACCTTAAATAGGGGAAAAAAAGGGAAAAGAGGGGGAAAAGTATATACTAGAGAAAATGGGAAAGAAGAGTGAGAGACCTTATCTTACATAATCGGGGTACACAAACAAAACTATATAAACTTGGAAGAAAATATGCAGAGAATAGGTGACACTTAAACTTCACTTTCATCTGAATTCAGAAGTAGGTAAAATAAACAGAAATGCATTTGCAGGAAAACAATAGGGAACAGGAAGAGAGGAGAAAAGGGAACAAGAATAACGAATTCATAATAGGATAATGGAGAAACATTAATTGCTCATGGATAGGTTCAGCCAACATTATAAAAATTAAATATGACCTAAGTTAATCTACTACATAGTGCTATGCTAATCAAATTCCCCAAACAATATTTTATAGACAGAAAAAATTAAAACAAAATTCATATGGAAGAATTAAACATCTAAAATCTTAAGGGTAATAATGAAAACAGTGGGAAGGAAGAAAGTCTGTAACTACCAGATTGTAGGTTGTACAACAAATGATTTAAATAATTCTGTACTGGTTAAAAATAGAGGGAAGGTTATCAGTGGAATAGATTAGGTACAAAACATACAGAAGCAAACAAACACAGTAGTATGGTGTTCAATGAACCAAAGACCCCAGTTACTGGGAAAAGAACTCACTATTTGACAAGAACTTCTGAGAGAACTGAATATGTGTGGCAGAAATTAAGTTTAGCCCAATACCTCACACTATATACCAAGATATGATCCATATGGATGCATGGCCTAGATATAAAAGTCACATTAGAAACAATTTAAAGAAGCAAGAAGATGTATTTTAGATCTATGGACGGAAGAAGAGTTCATGACTAAGCATGACTAAAAGAGATCACACAAGGTAAAAAAGACAATTTTGATAATGCTAAAGTAAAATGGTTTTGCAGAAACAAATCTAGCACAATAAAAGTTAAATAAGAAACAAATAACAGATTTGAGGGGAATCTTTGTAGTAGAGTTCTCTGATAAAGAGAGATATATCTCTTGGATATGTATCTCCGATACAAGAAATATAAGGAACTGATTCAGATTTAAAATACAAACACCAATTTTCCAGTGAGAGCCATTCAGTCAAAGAAAGGGGACTACTAGTTAGAGCAGTGGGCTTCAAGTCAGGAAGAACTGAGTTCAAATATGGCTTCAGATACTTATTAGATGACCTGGGCAAGTCACTTGCCTCAATTTCTTTATCTATAAAATGAACTGGAAAAGGAAATGGCAAACTACTCCAGTATCTTTGCCAAAAAACAAATGGGATCACAAAGAGTTGGACACAAGTGAAAAGACTCACCAACAACAACCCAAAAAGGATGTAAACAAGAATTTTCAAAGAAAAAAATCCAAGCTATCAACGGCCTTAAAGAATATTGCTCAAAAAAGAAGACTATTGCTCCAAATCACTAATAATTAGAGAAACACTAATTAAAATAGTTCTGATGTTCTACCTCACACCTATCAGATTAGCAAAGATGACAAAAGAAGAAAAAGATAAATATTGGAGGAGATATAGGAAAACAAGTACATTAGTGCAATGTTGATAACACTGCAAATTGGTCTGGCCATTCTGGAAAGCCATTTGCAACCATGCTTAGAAAGTTACCAAATTGTGCATACATTTTGATCTAGCTATATCACTACTAGGTCTATAGCCCAAAGAAATCATAGAGGAAAAGGATGTATAATACAAAATTACTTAGAGCAGCCCTTTTCATGGTCACAAAAACTTAGAAACTGAAAGACTGTCCTCTTATTGGGATGCTAAAGAAATATGACTAAAGAAATCAGGGTGCATTAATGTAATAGAATATTATTGTGCTATAAGGAATGATAAAACAGATAATATCAGAGGAATCTGGCAAGACCTATATGAACTGCAGTAGAACAGTAGACCGATCTAGGAGAACACTCTATACACAAAGATAACAACATTAAAGAGAAAAATGACTTTAAAAGACCTAAGTACTCAAACTAGTGCAAAGATAAATCATTAGTCCAAAATAAATATGCCATTCATTACCTGAAGAACTTAAAATGCAGAAAGGAGAATACATTTTCAAACATGTCTAATGTGTGAATTTGTTTTACTGGATTATATTGCTATATATTGATTTTTTACATTTGCTTAATGGTGGGGGTGGGGAGTAAGAGAAAAGAGATTAAATAGGTTTGTTAATTTAAAAATAATAGTGACAAACTTTTAAAAAATAAAGAAGGAAAATTTTTAATATTCATATGATAAAAGTCTTAACATATATCCTGGGGTATAGAAAAATGTTTGACACTGGATCTAAATACCCAAATAAAAATCCAAGGTTAATAAAACACAGGGCTCACCAATCAAAAGCAACTAGAGAAAAGTGAATACTTTGTCAAAAAAAAAAAAGAAGGGGAGGTTGGATAGATGTTCTCAAAGCACTCAATAAAAGACAAAAACTTGGAACAAATATATCTCACTTTACAAAGCAATAATAAAGACTAACAATAGATCACATTACTAGATTTGTCAAAGTAAACAGAAGTGGTTTATTTCTGGAGGAAGCTAACGAAATGACTAAGAACCAAGTGTGGAGTCAAAGGGCCCTCTATGTACAACATCTACAGAAACTCAACCAAAAATGTGCTGACAAAGATTCATGGGAAAAAAATGACTTAGTCAGTCCATCAGTAAGCCTTTATTCAATACCTACTATGTTATAGGTACTGCACTAAGACTTCAGTCATGCGGATTTGCTTATGGACATAAAGGGGTTAGGAGAATGATTTAGGATCAGGTCATTGACACCAAAGATTATGGCAAAGCCACTTTTGAGGGCTCTGAACTTACTGGTTAATAGAAACTATGCATCACATCACTACAAATTATAAAAATTTAGTATCTGTTAATTACTGAAATAAATACAATCAAATGGCTAGAATTATACATTAGGAGCCCATTATCTTTCATAGACTAACATACAACAAATACTCACAGGGGTGTCAATTAGTACTGGACTTGGAGTCAAGACCTGAGTTCAAATCCTATCTCTCAGACATTTAGTGGCTGTATGACCCTGGGCAAATCATTTAACCTACCTCAACCCCAGTTTCCTCATCTAAAAAGTAGGAATAATAGAGACCACCTTATAAGGTTGCTAAGGGGGTCAAATGAAATAATATACATTATGCACCTAGCAAATCTTAAAGCACTATAAAAATTTTGATTATTATTATTACAAATCTCAAAATATACTTGAAATTTTAACATATAAACATAAGCAATACAGGAGCTAAAGCATCATTACAGACAGATCTGTTACTCACAACCAACTAGGCATAACATTGATTCATAAAACTTTAAGAACAATATTTTTATCAGATCCCACCATAAAAAAAACTAAGCAACTCCAAACTATGTAGAATGAAAACCTTTCAGAATAAGGACAACTGGTAGAAGAAATAAAAACTATTTGGAAAGAGGATGAAATACATTTATCCCTGTCTTTCGGTGTGCTACTATAGTTGGTCCAAAAATGCTTCCATTAAATCAATACAAGATGAAGTTACAACTTCATATTCTTAATCAACTACCAAAAAAGCAATAATTTTATCTTTTTATGCAATTGCCTGTATAATAGCAAATATGCCAGAAAAACAGCAATATGTTGCCTGATCCTCAAAATCTTTTTATCTGAGCCCCTTCAAAAATAGAATAGAATGAGATAACAGCAATGATAATGATAACGTTAATAATTCCCTATCAATCTTATCATCCATGTCAGAAACAATGACAGTCCATAAGCATTTGTGAAATACCTACTATGTCACAGACATGTGCTAAGCACGAGTGATACAAGGAAAGATAAAAGACAAAGAGGTCACAGTCTAATGGGGGAAGTGACATAAAAATAACTATGCGCAAACAGGATAAACTAGAGATAATCAGCAGAAGAAGGCATTAAGGGAGATCCAGGCTTCCTGTAGAAGATAAGATTTTAGCTTGGATTTGAAGCAAGCTGGGGTAGTCAGGAGGTAGAGACAAAGAAAGAAAGTATTCCAGGCATGGGAAACAACCCCTGAAAATGCCTCACATCTAGAGATTAAAGATCTTATGCTAGGAACAGCAAGGAAGCCAATGCCATGGGATAACATAGTATGTATACTGTCAATGTTTTCTAGACAGCTAAAGCTATGTTCAGCAGTATATGTGTGGGAGCAAAGACATAGGATGTTGAAAGTGATCCAAGGGTAAGGCTTGGGAGGACAAGATCAGTGATAGAATATAATAACATAGAATAGAATAAGTTCACCTAAGACGGGAGAAAAAGAGAGAGTAACTAGTACAGTGATGACAGTCTAAGGAAAAACAGAGGAGTTGAGGTCATGGTAGGGAGAAAAATAATATATTTTAAGTTTGCAAGGCAAAGGAAGAGGTGGGAAAGATAAACTATTGTGGCTGGATAAGGGAATTTCAGCGATTAGACTAGAAACTTAATGGAATGGAAAGGGAGAAGTCTGGTGCTTGATAGAAGGGTGCTTCTCCTGTTCCAGTGAGAGGAAAGAGATATGGCATAATTGAAAGTGAAAGCCAAAATGTTAAGATGATGATATAGGATGTCAAAATATCACAGAGAGCAAAATAAACAATTCAACATCCAACAAAAATTATCCTATAGAGTCTTGAGAAACAAGCAAACAAAAACAAAAACAAAAAAAAAACAGGAGAAAAAGAATTCCCGAAGGAGAATGTGAAAAATTGCTGTTCATTTCTGAGCTGAAAGATGCTCAACACAACCAAAACACAGAGTGAATCAACTGAAAAACAGAAGTTTTATGTATTTTTAATAAAATGAGTGACAGAACATTCATGTCAAGAAAGGTAAAAACTAGCTTCTCTGCAAAACTGGAAAGTAATGAGTCAGGTTAGGTCCGTAATTATTGGATCAAGCGCTTCACAGTGGGAGCATGAATGGACTAGTAGTGCATTTGATCAGTTTTCTCTCTAATGAAAGACTGATCCCATCTTTATTAGCCAAGGCATCACATTCTTATTATTAAAAGATGATACCACCATTGACCCCTCCCAAAATAGACCAGTTACATATTTATGTATTTTATACAAAATCTTTTTAAATTGTCTCACTTAAATAATCTATAAGCAATTATAAGATATACACAAGCAGAGGAACAAAAGGGGTTTGCTAGGAAAAAAAGTCCCACGGATATATAAAAAGCACCTAATTATCAATTCAGTGATAAGTCACCTGAAAGTGCCATAACATTTACACTACCTTTATTAGTTATCACAAAGCTTTGGCTTAGTTCCATACTTATGGCTTAGTCTTGCAAAAACGTAAAACAGATCCGAGATGAGTCAAAATGCTAGAATATTTTATGTCCATACAGATAAATATTTCACATAGGTATTTAAAACATGCCATTCATACAATAATGTCAGGAATACCTCATAGAAAATATAGCTCTTTCCATGGAGATAAGTTAAGCATTCTCTGGTTCTGCTAACCTTAAATCCATTATCATCACTCCTGAAGAGGTTGAGTATAGCTTTCAAGTGAAAGCGGGAATTGTACCAAAAATCATAATAATCCCTTGACATCCATGAATGGCATCATTAAATAGGTATTTCATCTTGTGGAAACCTTATCCAGTAGTATAAAAATGTCATTTAGAATCAATAAGAGTAAAATTCTTTATATATAACAAGGAAAGATAGAAAGCTCTGGGATTAAATTGAAGGTCCAAATTAAACCAATGGACACAGACAATATTCAGAAGTACCTTGGTTTTGAGTGGGAGCCGATATGACTGAGTGATAGGAAGCAATGCAGTGAGTTCTTCTCCACAAAATCTTCTCTAGAAAATGCATCTGGTAAAATTCTGATAGGGAAATGAGAAAAAGTCACAGTGAGTCCTTTGTAAAGCCCAGCTTGGGATAGAGAGGCAGACTGAGGGGTTTTCAGACATTGGAAATGGTTTCAATCATAATCCCAAGTCAGGCAGTCTTCCATTGGAGGAGGAGAAAAGGGAACATTCTAAAGTCCAGGGAGAGGCTGTGCACCAAGGCAAGAAGTGTTCTCAGGCCCATACCAGGGCATAGCCACGATGGGGCACTGGTGATAGATGTCAACTGACAGTCAACTACCCAATACTACCTACTACCTGGATCACAGGTCCAGGGTGGAGGAAGAAGAGGACTTGGCCAGAGCAGTGCAATTCCCAGGTAGGGAGAAGCTGAGTGTCACATTGGAGGAAGGAGGAAAATCAGAAGCCAGCAGCAGCAGTGGTGTGGCTCAGACTTCATATGCAAAATAGGGTGTCACCTTCAACATCTAGCCCAATCTGTAAAGTCCTGGTTAGGGCAGGACATGACAAAAGGAGAATTTACAATTTTGCCACTGTGGGCCAACAGAACTTTCCAATTGACTAATGGGGCAAAGCCTACCAGCAGTTTATTCTTGCTTAGACTCAAACCCAGACCAGGAACATACAGAGCTCAGGCTAGGGGGGTTGAAGACTTTGCCCTGGATCAAATCTCTGGGAGCCTGGAAAACTTGCAGGTCCCTAGCCTATATCTGAGATGCTGAAATAACATAGCATTCAATGCCATCAAGAAAACAGCAACAACACCAGTTCAGACCTTCCCTCCAGAAGTGCCATAAAGCCCAGCCACAGCTTCAAGTATGAAGTCAGGAATTAGACTGAAAGAATGGACAAACAAAAAAAGAACCTCTTATACTGAGCTATTATGGTAGCAAGGATGCTCAAAATACAAACACAAAAAAAATGACCCCAAAATATATACAAGCATTGTCTCAGAGAAAACACACAGCTTGGGCACAAACTCAACTGAAATTCCTGGAAGACATGAAGCAAGAGCTTTTGAAAAGAGTTAAATAATGTTTTTATAAGTGAAAGGGGAAAAGTTAGAAAAGAAATGAGAGCTATGAAAGTGAAAGAATTGAAAACAAAATTAATACCTTGGCACAAGAGGTACAAAATACTGTCCAAGTACTAAACTCCCTGAAATTTAGAATGGACCACATAAAGCCAATAATTCCATTAGAAAATGAGAAATATTACAACCAAATGAAAAGGCTAGAAAAAAATTGAAAAAAAATATAAATTATGGGGAGAGCAGAGCCAAGATGGCAGACTAGAAAGACACACTTATGCAGGGTCTTCCCCACAGCCCATAAAATACCTGTAGAGAAGGACTCTCAACAAATTTTGGAGCAGCAGAAGTGGAGAACAACAGAGTGGAGGAGATTTCCAGCCCACGTGGTTCCTGAAAGGACCACGGAAATGTTGGTTGCGCCAGATGCAGAGCCGAGGACAGAGCCCAGCCCAGCCTTGGCTGAGCAGCGTGGTGCAACAAGATTCTGGGAGGAGGACACTTTGGGGGCAGAGTCTCCAGTCGCAGTAGCAGGGCCTCAGATCCCTCGAGCCACAGGCACCAAAGGTCAGTGACAGGGTTTAATCAGCAGGCCAGGAAGGGAGAAAGACTTTTCCATAGCTCCAGCAGCAGGCAGCAGCCACAGAACCTGCACAGCAGCCCCTATGGAAGCTCCATTGTTGGAGCATAAAAACTCCTGGGGGCATTGAAGAGCTAAGGCTTGCCTCCACCCTGGGTGGAGGCCCTGACTGAGCTGGTCTTTGTCTCACACTGAATGGCGGCCCTGCCCATCCAGCTTATCTGAAAATCAGCCCCCAGTGCTGACTTGGGAACTGGAGGCCTTGTGGCTGTGGAGAGGTATCTGCTAAGATTCTGGGCATAAAAATCCCTCTCTGTGTCCAGAGCAGTACACGCTTGATTGTGCCACCTTGGAGGAACTGAGATCTCACAGATTCCCAGAGTATACCCTACTCTTGACAAAGGACCCAAAAGTCAAGTAACTGGTTGGGAAAATGCCCAAAAAAGGGGAAAAAAATAAGACTATAGAAGGTTACTTTCCTGGTGAACAGATATCTCCTCCCATCCTTTCTGATGAGAAAGAACAATACTTACCATCAGGGAAAGACATAAAAGTCAAGGCTTCTATATCCCAAACATCCAAAATAAATATTCAATGGGCTCAGGCCATAGAAGAGCTCAAAAAAGGATTTTGAAAATCAAGTAAGAGAGGTGGAGAAAAAACTGGGAAGAGAAATGAGAGAGATGCAAGAAAAGCATGAAAAGCAGGTCAACACCTTGCTAAAGGAGACCCAAAAAAATGCTGAAGAAAATTACACCTTGAAAAATAGGCTAACTCAATTGGCAAAAGAGGTTCAAAAAGCCAATGAGGAGAAGAGTGCTCTAAAAAGCAGAATTAGCCAAATGGAAAAGGAGGTCCAAAAGCTCACTGAAGAAAACAGTTCTTTAAAAATTAGAATGGAACAGATGGAGGCTAATGACTTTATGAGAAACCAAGAAATCGCAAAACAAAACCAAAAGAATGAAAAAATGAAAGATGTGAAATATCTCATTGGAAAAATAACTGACCTGGAAAATAGATCCAGAAGAGACAATTTAAAATTATGGGACTACCTGAAAGCCATGATCAAAAAAGAGCTTAGACATCATCTTTCATGAAATTATCAAGGAAAACTGCCCTGAGATTCTAGAACCAGAGGGCAAAATACATATTGAAAGAATCCACGGATCACTGCCTGAAAGAGATCCAAAAAAGAGAAATTCCTAGGAACATTGTGGCCAAATTCCAGAGTTCCCTGGTCAAGAAGAAAATATTGCAAGCAGCTAGAAAGAAACAATTCAGGTACTGTGGAAATACAATCAGGATAATACAAGATCTAGCAGCTTCTACATTAAGGGATAGAAGGATGTGGAATATGATATTCCAGAAGTCAAAGGAACCAGGACTGAAACCAAGAATCACCTACCCAGCAAAACTGAGTATAATACTTCAGGGGAAAAAATGGTCATTCAATGAAATGGAGGACTTTCAAGCATTCTTGATGAAAAGACCAGAGCTGAAAAGAAAATTTGACCTTCAAAAACAAGAATAAAGAAAAGCATGAAAAGGTAAACAGCAAAGAGAAGTCATAAAGGACTTACTAAAGTTGAACTGTTTACATTCCTACATAGAAAGACAATATTTCTAACTCTTGAAACTTTTCAGTATCTGGGTAGTTGATGGGATTACACACACACACACACACACACACACACACACACACACGGAGCACAGAGTGAATTGAATAGGTTGGAATCATATCTTGAAAAAGTGAAATTAAGCAGTGAGAGAGAAATATATTGGGAGGAGAAAGGGAGCAATGGAATGGGGCAAATTATCTCTCATAAAAGAGGCAAACAAAAGACTTTTCAGTGGAGGGAAAAAGAGGGGAGGTAAGAGAAAAACATGAAGCTTACTCTCATCACATTCGACTAAAGGAAGGAATAAAATGTACACTCATTTTGGTATGAAAACCTATCTTACAATACAGGAAAGTGGGGGAGAAGGGGATAAGCAGGGTGGGGGGGACGATGGAAGGGAGGGCAGTGGGAGGAGGGAGCAATTTGAAGTCAACACTCTTGAGGAAGGACAGGATCCAAAGAGAGAACAGAAGCAATGGGGGGCAGGATAGGATGGAGGGAAATATAGTTAGTCTTACACAACACGAGTATTATGGAAATCATTTGCAAAACTACACAGATATGGCCTATATTGAATTGCTTGCTTCCCAAAGTTAAATGGGTGGGGAGGGAGTGATGAAGAGAAGTTGGAAGTCAAAGTTTTAGGAAAAACTGTTGAGTATTGTTCTTACTACTAGGAAATAAGAAATACAGGTAATGGGGTATAGAAAGTTATCTGGCCCTACAGGACAAAAAAGAAAATGGGGACAAGGGAAGGGGGGATGTTAGAAGAGAAGGCAGATTGGTGATAGGGGCAATTAGAATGCTCGGCATTTTGGGGGAGGGGAGAAATGGGGAGAAAATTTGGAACCCAAAATTTTGTGAAAATGTATGTTAAAAATTAAATAAATAAATTTAAAAAAAAAATATATATATATATATATATATATATATATATATATATATATATATATATATATATATATATATATATATATATATATATATATATATATACGTGTGTGTGTGTGTGTGTGTGTGTGTGTGTGTTATCTCATAGCAAAAACAACTGACCTGAAAAAAACAGATTCAGGAAAAAAAAATTTAAGAATCATTGGACTCTCTGAATGCCATGACCAAAAAAGAAAAAAAAGAGCCTCAACATCATATTTCAAGAAATCTTAATAGAATTGTCCAAATCTTTTAGAACTAAAAAGTGGAAAATAGTAAGAATCAGAATTAGGTCCTGAAAGAAACTTCGAAATGAAAACTCCTAAGAACATCTGATCCAAAATTCAGAGTTTCCAAGATAAAACAAAAAATCCTACAAGCATCCAGAAAGAAAGAATTCAAACATATAGGAGTCACAGTAAGGATCATACAGGATTTAGCAGCCACTACTAAAAAAGGAGCAAAGAACTTGGAATACTGTACTCCTGAAGGCAATGGATAAGAGGTTATAGCACAACTGCTACAGGGGATTGCTGGGGAGGAAGGGGATGGATCTTTAATGAAATAGAGGACTTCCAAGCATTCCTGATGAAAAGACCCACGCTGCACAGAAAACTTGAAATATAAACACAGGTGTGAAGTAAAATATAAAAATATAAACGTGAATGAACAATGATAAAGGACCAAACCAGGAGTAAACTGCTTACATTCAAATATGAGGAAGTGATTCATGTGTACTAACTATCTCTTCTCACATGATTAGGGTATACAGGTAGACATCTATGCAAACAAAGAGGAAGTGGGAAGTGGCTAACATTTGAACCTAATTCTTATCTGAACTGGTTGAAAGAAAGAAGTATACACAGAGAGAGAGATGGATACAGAAATATATTTCACTCAGTTGTCAAATTGGAAGGACAGTGGAAAAGTGGGAAGGGGAAATTAGAAGGAAGGTAGATTAAAGAGGGAAGTCAGTCCTAAGCAAAACAAATTCTAAGTACAAAAATACCTACTATAGCTCTTTTGAAGGTAACAAAGAATGAGAATCTGAGGATATGCCAATAAATTGGGGGATGGATGAAAAATTGTGTTGTATAAATGACAACATACTATTGTGCTGAACTCTTATCAGCAAATGACCAATCAACATTCCAGAGGACTAAAAACAGAACATGTTACCCACCTCCTGATAGAGAGGCAAAGATAGATATGTCTAGATATAGATATAAACTTGGGAACTCCGATCAACAAAATAACCTCGCACCATTCTGAAGGACTTATGATGAAACATGTTGCCCACTTTCTGACAAAGGTCATCAACTCAGAGCACAAATTAAGATTTTATTTTTAGACATCATCAATAAGAAATTTTATTTTGCTTTATTTTTCTTATTTGTAACAGTGGTTTTGTTTTTCTTTCTTCTCAACATGGAGGTTGAGGGAAGTGGAAAAGAGAATAGATTGATCTTTGAAAATAAAATAAAATTTAAATTTAATTTAAAGTACCTTGGTCCCTCCTCTAGGCAGGACATGTTGAGCAAGAAGAATATATAGCTATTCATCTAAAGACTCAATGGAAAGCACATAATTAAATAAGTAACACCTGCATGGACAGCAGTTTTAATATTTATTTTCATAATTGTAAAATTCACCATTACAAATGTGGAAAGCATCCTGACAGAAACCGGTATGATAATAACAGAATACAGGCCAGTCATTCTGTGGATTAACATGTCTACTTCCAAAGGGAGGGGGATGATTGATAGATGTCCTCAGAGCACATAATAAATAAGTTTAAAACTTGCAGACATACTTTTAAAGCAGAAAGATATTGCTTCACTGACAAATAGTAGAGACTAACAACAGGCTAATATTTGAATTGGTTGAATGTAACTCTAAGTAGTTTAACTTAAGGTCTAGACTATAATACAGCTAAAACCCAAAAGTAGAATCAAATGACTTTCTGTGAGTGATATCCAAATGAATTTAGTCAACAATATGTCAATAAACATGCATCCAATGAATAGCTATGTAATCAGATTTGTTTGTAGAAATGGATGGATTTATGATAGGAACTGAGGATCAAATCATCACCACCAGAAATTACAGAAGTATTATCATTAAGGATCACAGGCTTACTAATCAAATCAAATTCAAATTATGCCTCCCAAAGTGGTAGAAACTGTGGAGCTCTCCACTGTAAACTGTTCATTTAACACCTGCTGAATAACTAGAAAGATATGATCTAGTAGCTAGAATTATATATTGGAAGCTTGCTATCTTTCATAAACTAACAGACAACAAATCCCTATACTATAAATACAGACCTCAAATTGTCCTTGAAAATTCAAGAAATAAACTGAAATAGGAAACACAAAGCAAAGCTGTGGCCCACATGTACCCAGGTATAATACCGATCTGTAAAAATTAAAGATTTTTTCATAACTGTTACTATGCGAAATGTTCATAATGTCCAAACTACATAGAACAAAAAGATTTTAAAATAAAGAGATTTAGAAGAAACATTAAATTCATGTAGAAATAGGATAAAGATCATCTCCCCACAGTCCTATCTACTACTCAAGTTGTCCCACAGATACTTTTAATGAGCCTACAGAAGATGAGCTTGCATGACAATACTTTAATTACAAAAGGCAGTCATTTTAACCAGCTGAGTAGCCATCTAGAGAATATTAAATATCAAGTGATAATAGCAGGATAGTGACTTATCCCAGGAGTATTCTATTTTTTAAAAAAACATGAAAATAAAATGAACATTCTGGTATCTAGAATTACACACCAGAAGCTTGCTAACCTTTATAAGGAAAACAATAATAATAACATTTTATCCATTTATGCAAAAGTCTATAGAACATCGAAAGTAAAAGAATAATACCAGGATAGTGACTGGTGGCAGGACTGAACTCGATAGAAAAAGGTGACAAGGATAAGCGGGCTTACCATCATCATCATCATCTTTCAAAATATATAGACTTCTATTAGAAAAAACTCAAAACCATGTGGGAAAAGAATGAAGTGCATCCTTTCTGCTACTGTTTTCTCAGAGATAATTTCAGTGACTACAAAAGATAAGCTTACATTCTAATACTTTAATTAATTATTTAAGTAATCATTTTATCAAACTATGAGAGAGAATACAAAGTATTAAAGAGAAGAGAGCAGGAGAGTGACCTCTTCCAACACTGTTTCACATGTACTCTATAGACCTAAGATGAGGAAGATAATAAAATTAGAAACAATAATAGTCTCATGATCCTTCATAAACTAACAGATTACAAGTCCACAAATTGTAAATACAGACCTCAAAACATCCTTGAGAATTCAACAAATAAACTCGACTAGAATCCAGTAACGTGACATTCAAAAGTTTTGCTCACAATCATCCAGACACAACATTGATTCACAAAAATTTAAGAACAATGTAATATATTTAGTAACTGCCTGCTAATATTCATATTTTTCCATTCATAATATTCATAATCTAATATTCATAGGAACAACCTAGCAGCAGACATCAAAGTCATGTGGGAATAGAATGAGTTATGTATTATCCCTGTAATCTTGTCTGCTTCCAGAGATGTCCTGAAGGTGCTTGCAACAAATCTACAGAAGACATGTTTGTATAGCAATACTTATATTCAGTTACAAGAAGCATTTTTTCCACTTACAATAATCTCCAAAAACATTAAGCATAAAGAAATAATAGGATAGTAACTTGTCCCTGGACCATTTCTATCTGACTTTCACCAAACAAGATGAGAAAAGTAAGATCATAATAGACATTTATAGGGTTCCTTAAGTTCTGTTAAGCACTTTATATACAGTTTGTCATTAAACCTTCACAAGAAGCATTTGAGATGTAATGTTAATATTCCCATTCTAGAGGTGGAATAATTTTAGTCCTGAGAGGTCAAATGATTTTCCCAAAATTATGAAGCAGGTAGGTGGTGTAGTAGATAGGGCATTGGACTTAGAGTTATAAGCTCAAATCCTGCCTCAGGCCCTTACTAGCTGTACGACCCTGGGCAAGTGACTTAACCCCATTTGCTTCAGGTTCCTACCTGGAAAATGAGCTGGAGAAGGAAATGGCAAACCACTCCAGTATCTTTGCCAAGAAAATCCCAAATGTTGGGGGGGAGCCAAGATGGCGATGTGCTTGAGCTCTCCTCCCAAACCCACAAAAAACCTGTGAAATGACTCTACACAAATTCTAGAGTAGCAAAAGCCACAAAATGACAGACTGAAGCAAATTTCCAGCCCAAGACTATCTGAAATGTCAGCAGGAAGAGTCTATCGCACCTGACTGGGAATAGAGGGCAATTTGGCATGGGTCATGCCAGCACACAAAGAGCTGAAGCAGGCTTTAGGGTACTGAATCTCTGGCAGTTGCATTAGTTTTTAGATTTCTCAACCTACAAATGCAAATTTTGAAGGTCAATGGGAAGGATCTCTTACCTGACTGAGAGGGGAGTGTGGTCCAGCCTCAGCTCCAGCTCCAGGGTGGCAGCAATTGCTGCCAAAGCAGCAGCAACTGCCTCTTAAGCCCTCTACTTAACAAAGACCTCAAGAGTCAAATAATTGACTGGGAAAATAAGCAAATGGTAAAAAACAGACTGTAAATTCTTATTTCTTCAATGAAAAGATATTTTCTTACATCATTGGTGACAAGGAAAATCAAAACATACAACCAGAATAAAACAACAAAATCAAAGCTCTTAGATCCAAAGCCTCCAAGAAAAATAACAATTAGTCTCAGACCATGGAAGAGTTCAATATGGATTTTGAAAATCAAAGAAGAGAAGTAGAGGAAAAATTGGAAAGAGAAATGACAGTGATGCAAGAAAATCATGAAAAACGAGTCAAATCTTGTTAAAGGAGACTCAAAAGATGCTGAAGAAAATAACAGCTGTAAAATTAGACTAAACCAAATGACCAAAGAGGTCCAAAAAAACCATTAAGGAGAGGAATACCTTAAAAAGCAGAATGGGCCAAATGGGAAAAGAGGTTCAAAAGCTCACTGAAGAAAACAATTTCTTAAAAACTGGAATGCAGCAAATGGAAGCTAATGACTTTATGAGAAATCTAAAAATTATAAAATAAAACCAAAAGAATGAAAAAATAGAAGATAATGTGAAGTATCTTATTGAAAAAATAGCTGACCTAGAAAATGGATCCAGGAGAGATAATTTAAAAATTATTGGACTACCTGAGAGCCATGACCAAAAAAAGAGCCTAAATATCATCTTTCATGATATTATCAAGAAAAATTGTCCTGATATTCTAGAACCAGAGGGCAAAATAGAAATGGAAAGAATCCACTGATCACCTTCTGAAAGAGATCCCAAAAGAAAAACTCTTAGGAATATTATAGCCAAACTCCAGAGTTCCCAGGTCAAGGAGAAAATATTACAAGCAGCCAGAAAGAAACAATTTAAGTATTGTGAAAACACAATCAGTATAACACAAGATTTAACAGCTTCTACACCAAGGGATCAGAGGACTTGGAATATGATATTCAAGAGGTCAGAGGAGGTAGAATTAAAGCCAAAAATCACCTACCCAGCAAAACTGAGTATAACATTTCAGTGGGAAAAATAGAATTTCAATGAGAGGACTTTCAAACATTCTTGTCGAAAAGACAAGGGCTAAAGAGAAAATTTGACTTTCAAATACAAGAATCAAGAGAAGCATGAAAAATTTAACAGGAAAGAAAAACCATAAGGTTTCTTATGTTGAACTGTTTACATTCCTACATGGGAAAATGATATTTGTAACTCATGAGATCTTGCTCAGTTGCTCAGTATTAGAGTAGTCAGAGGGAATGTGTGTGTGTGTGTGTGTTTGTGTGTGTGTGTGTGTAGAGACAGAGAGACAGAGGGCACAGGGTAAGCTGAATGTGAAGGGATGATATCTAAAAAATAAAATTAAGTGTTGAGAGGAATGTACTGGGAGAAAGAGAAAGGGAGAAGTAGAATGTAGTAAATCATCTCACATAAAAAAGGAAAAGCTTTTACAATGGAGGAAAAGAGAAGAAAGGTGAGAGGGAATAAGTGAACCTTACTTTCATCAGATATGGCTTCAGGATGGAATAACATACACATTCAAACAATTGGGTATAGAAGTTTATCTTACCCTACAGGGAAGCAGAGCAGAAGGGGTTAAGAGAGAGGGGATAATAGAAGGGACAGCCAATTGGGGGAAGAGATAATGAGAAACATACATTTCTGTAGAAGGACAAGTAAAGGGGAGAATAGAATAAATGGAGGGCAGGACAGGATAGAGGGAAATATAGTTAGCCTTTCATAACATGACTATTATGGAAGTGTTTTGCATGATTACACATATATAATTTATATTGATTTGTTTGCTTCTCAATGAAAGTGGGTGGGGAGGGGGAAGGGAGAGAATGTGGAACTCAGCTTTAAAAATGAATGTTAAAAATTGTTTTTACATGCAACTAGGTTATTTCCTACATCATATATATATATGTATATATATATGCATATATATCTTGTTATATATATAAGCAATAGGGTATAGAGATTCATCTTGCCCTGTAGGAAATAGAAGGGAAGGGAGTAAAGGGGTGGGGGAGTGAGAGAATGGAGGGCAGATTGGAGGAAAGGGGTAATCATAATACAAGCTGTCCTGGGGTGGGGTAGGGGAGAGATGAGGAGAAAATTTGAAATTCAAAATTTTGTGGAAGTGAATGTTAAAAACTGAAAATAAATTTAATTAGTAAAAGAAGAAAGAAAACCCCAAATGTGGTGATGAAGAGTCAGACGCAAGTGAACAACAATAACAAAAGGAAAAATATTGCCTTTATGACAAAATATAAACTCTTCTGTTTAGCTTTTTCAGTCCTTCATAACTTGGCGCAAACCTGTCTTTCAATTCACATTATACATTTCTCCCCATCCTACAGAGTACAGTGAGTAAAAATAGCCTTCTCTCTGTTGCTCACTCTGCCTTCAGTTTCTGTGTCTTTTTACTGACTGTCCCTCCTCCTCATTTCCACATCACAGAATCCCTCACTTTTTTTTAGAGTAAATCTCAAGCACTACCTTCTACATATAGCCTTTCCTCATCCCCACCTCCAACAGTTAGTGCCCTCACTCTCTGCCTTTTATTTAACTGCCTGGTATTTATTGTCTTAATATTGTGTGTGTGTGTGTGTGTGTGTGTGTGTGTGTGTGTGTGTGTGTGTGTGTGTGTGTGTGTGTGTGTGTGTGTGTGTGTGTGTGTGTAGACAGAGAGAGAGAGATTTTTCAAACTCTTGGGAACATTCCTAAGCATAGAAGCTCAAAGATAGACTGAAACAGGATTTTATCATTCATTTCTTTATAATTTCCCAAAAGCAAAAAGAACATAAGAATCCAGAGCAAAACCTAGGTCATATGAACTAAGGCTATCCTGGTCAGGGGAAGAGTTATGAACAGCCAGGTATTAGTTTATTTAAGGCTATTTACATTCTCATCGCTTCTCCTTCCGCCCTCAGATTTGAAAGGAAATCCATCTCCCAGAAGGGCTTGCCCTAGGGCACTGAAGCAGTGAATAGCAGTGATGCCACACCAGCTGAGAGGAAATAACTAGCTTAGCCAAACACCTACTCCCAACCACTACTAGGTA
Source organism: Notamacropus eugenii (assembly GCF_028372415.1). Lineage (NCBI taxonomy): Eukaryota > Metazoa > Chordata > Mammalia > Diprotodontia > Macropodidae > Notamacropus > Notamacropus eugenii. Next base: position 318,353,728 of record NC_092873.1, on the reverse strand, counting down.
TATAGAATTATACATTGTAGAGCTGGACAGGACATCAACAGCCATCTGGTCTAACAGGAACCTCCACAGGATGTGGGGATGTTTGTTATAACACACCTGACAAGCGTTCATTCTCTGCTCAAAGAAGCCATCAGTGAGGGGAAAACTGCTACCTCTTGAGGCAATCTATTCTACTTTCAGACAGCTCTAATTCTTAAAGATATTTTTTTATATCAAACACAGATTTGTGTTTTCTTTTCTTTATCTTGCACCTGGTTCCACTTTATGTGGCCCAACAGAATAAGTCTAATGTCATTTCCACTACAGCTATCATATCTCTTCTGGGTCTTCTCTTCTTAAGGCTAAATCCTTATTTTTTTTTCAACCAGTCCTCATGTGACATGGACTCCAGGATCTTAACTATTCTGGTGAGTTGTCTTCCCTGCATGCTCTTCACCTTAGTCCTTCAGACTATCAGTGACCTCCAGAAATGAACACAATACTCTTGATGTAGTCTCACCAGGTCAAAGGATAGAAGAACTATCACCTCCTGATTTGTAGAAGTTATACCTCTCTTAATGTACCTGATAACCTAATTCCATTTTGTAGGTTTTTTTAGATTTTTTTATATTGTTGACTCATATTGAGCTTAGAATCCACTAAAATTTCTAGACCTTTATCAGGCAAAGTACTAGGTAGTCATGCCTCCCTTATCTTGTATTTGCAAAATTCATTCTTCAACCCAATTGTAAGACTTCACAATTATCACTAGTGGGTCATCCACAGATCTGATGAGAATATCACATCTGTAGCTGAGTCCTTGTTAAAAATCTTAAACAGTCAAGTACTAAGTACAAATCCCTAGGACACTCCACTAGACATCTCCTACCAAAATGACCTTACACCATTAACAGACTATTCCGTGAGTCTGACCATTCAGTCAATTCTGAATCCATATAATTGTATTATCATCTAGTCCAAATTCCCCCATCTTTTTTCACAAGAGTAGTACCCTATAATTTATCATATGTATCTCCTCTGAGCCTTACAATAATACTATAAGTGAAGTATGAGAGAAAGTATTATCCCTATTTTACAGATGAAGAAACTGAGACTCAGGGTTCCAGTGACTTATCCACATCCATCAGCTAGTATATGTCATAGGTGATATTTTAAATTCAGATCTTTCTTATGCCAGGACCTGATGCAAGGAATACTAACTCTGGAGTCACAGGAATTGGGTTGGAACTCTTCAGTCTTCATTGGGCACATTACCTGTGTGACCTTAGGTAAATTGAACAACTTCCCTAGGCCTCAATTTGCTCATCTGAAAATGGAGGGAGTTACACTAAGATGGTATCTAACATCCCTCCCAGGTTATGATCCCATCATCCAATGTCATCTGCTCTGTTAAGATGCCTTTCATTTGCAATTAATACGATAAGCCTATCTCTACTTACTTAATAAGCAATATAAATCTTATTGCATGCTGAGTCCAAACAATCCTCAGGGGCGCAAGGATGATTTAGATCAGACATTCTTGATCTATTTGTGTGTGATGGAGAACTTTGGAAGTTCAGCGAAGTCTATGGGACCTTCTTAGAATGACGTTAAGTACATAAAATAAAATACATAAGATTCTGAAGGGAATAATTATATTGAAACACAGTAATCCAAAGATCTTTTTAAAAGGCATATTCATGGACTACAGGTTAAGAACCTCTGATCTTGATGCATTTGGTAGGCTACTAGTTGCTTTGAACAATGCCTTCTTTTCACAGAGAGAATACAAGCACCTTCCTACTTGTAAAGCATATTAAAAAGTATCTGTACTGATAAGGAGAAAGAAATACCAATGATACTCACAGCCTCCCTCTTTTCTTTGGAAAGGATAACCAAGATTATTTAGACAAAACCACAGACACCACCATATTCAGGGAATGTGGAGAACCACTCTCCATTTTGAGTATTTTTTTTTTATTACAATTAAATGTCATCTCTTTTTAAAATTTTTTTCTATTTGTCATTTATTTTCAAATCATCTACATTTCCCAATATATCTCTCTCCTCTCTCCTCACCAAAAAGGAAAGATATGTATTCTCATGATCTTTTCTCTAGGATCAGTCTTGGTCATTATCATTTCATGACATTGAATTTTGACCATTTTCCTGTTGCTCTTCTGAATTACACCATTATAGTCATTCTGTATATTGTTTTCTTGGCTCTGCCTATTTCCTTTTACATCTATTCATAAAAATCTTCCTATGCTTCTCTATAATCATTATATTGTTTCTCACAGAGTAATAATATTCCTTTACATTCCTGTACCACAGCTTGATTCCCCAGTGATGTATTTCTCCTTTGTTTCCAGTTACTTACTACTGCAAAAATCAATTCTATAAATATTTTTGTGTATAAAGTACCTTTCATTTAATCATTGACCTTCTTGGCTTATATACCTAAGTAGTAAGTTGTCTGGGCCAAAGTGTATGAAAATTTTAATCATTTCTATCACAAATCCAAATTTCTTTCAATAATGATTTGACAAATTTATAGCTCTACCAACAGCCTTTCTATGACCCCTCCAATACCAGTTATTAATGGTCATTTTCATTAGCCAAGCATTAGCCTCATCTTTACCAATCATCTGTGGCAAATCCACACTACTTAACTCTTATGAAATACAATTCACTATTGCATCTGAACTGGGAACCAAGGAATCTGGGTTCTCATACAGGCTCTGACACTAACTCCCTATGTGTCCTTGGGACATCATTGCCCCTCTCTGGTCTTCAATTCTTATCTGTAAAATCAAGGAGTGAAACTAGATGATACCTAAGGCTTCTCCCAGTTTTCAAGATCTAGGATTTTGTTTCCAAAATAGTCTTACATCTTCTCCCTTGTGAAAAAGTTTGGCATAGTGATTGCCTTTGAATCAAGGTGACCTAGGTCCAAACCTGTCCTCTGACAATAACTAGGTGAACCTGAGCACATCACTTTCTGAGGGCCCTAGCAACTCTCTAAAACTATAAATTTCAGATGTTGACCCAGGTAACAAGAAATTTTCTTATCTGAAAGTTTTTTATATTAATAAAAGCACAGTCAATACCCCATCCCTAACCCCATCTTTTCCCTTCGCGGAAAACGGTAGGGAATGAAAGGGCAAGGAAAGGGAAAAGATTCATGTACCTTGTTTATTAAAATGCCCAAACTTTAAAAGGGGACTCTGTAAATACTCTAACATCTTATGTTGCTCTCTTTTCTCATTATCTTCGTTTACTCAGAGCTCCCAGGAAGGAAATGCTTTTCTCAATGTACAAATCATCGTTATTAGCTATACTTTAGCCACTGGAGCCATCAAAGTCATAAATAATAATAATGAAGATAAAAATAATAATAAAAGACAGAGTCCCCTCCTCCTGTCAAAAACTGGTTTCTCTTTTTAAAATAATACTCTGTGCCAGAGGCCCTTCAGAAAAGAATTAATTAATATCTCTTGCTGTAGACTAATTCTCTTTTCAACATGTGGCTGTCATTTCCCTGTCATCATAGCTGATTTACAACAGGGTTTAATTAAATTCTCTGTACATTATTCAGCATTCTCCAAAGACAACACCAAAGAGGCCGAGGGTATTTAAAATGTCACCTGCTGAGACATATCATCTCCTCCTAAATAAATATGACAGTGATCAAACTTTGGCTAATTACAGTGACTTAGTTATTTGTTTGTATGTTTTAATATTTAATTGCTTTCATGTTCATCCAATTACAGAGCAACAGCAAATAGAAATTAACTTTTTTATCAGCATGTTCCCAACCCAGCTGATAAACTCTCAAAAGGCTATGCACAATAGGAGCCTGCCCAACCTGTGAGAGCTGGGAGATATACTCTCAGTTGAATGGACTGGTCTAGTAAATTACAAGAGGGAACATCCCAGCTCTCATTCGACCATCTTTTAGATGGCTGGATATGGAGATTCTTGGAGCAAATCTAAGTATTTGACTATTGTGCCATCTTGAATACATCCAGAGCTTTTAGTTATCTACTACCACCCCATGGCCACACTAGGTAATACCCTATGGTTTTGATGTACTTTTCTCTGAGGGAGAAATGATAAGTGGGATTAGGTAGGGGAATAAAGGGGAAACAGAACTTCCCCTTAAAGTTCCAAAATGTTTAACTTGCATTCTTCCAGGTGACTACGTTGTCTACCCTCTCCAAAAGTTTTCTCAAGGACCTCGCTACATCTTTGTGCCCCACAGACAACAACCCGCCATCCTGCTAAAAGACCATTAAACTTAACACATTAAACATCAGTCTTAGGAATAGAAAAGGTGATCATCATGACTGATTTCCCAGGTTTTATACCTCTTCACCCAGGAAATGGGACAGGGACAATAGGAACATTATTATCATCATCATCAATGCTGGGCTCAAAGTCACCAATGAGACCATGGAAGTCAAGTGATATGGAGTCATCTCAAATAACTTAATGAAAAGATCTTCGATTCTTTCTTATCACTCTATTCTGGTATATTTTAGAAAGCCACTTTCATCAGAAGTCATCATTGTATAAACTTGGATGTAATTATTTTTAAAAGATGAAGAATTAATCCAATAACCAATTTTCTGCTTCATAAAAAAGGATTATATAGCATTTTTTTCATTCAGTGGCTGTGTTGGTTTATTTTGCTTGTTTTTTATTTTTATAGTAAACAGTCCTTTGAGAGGCATATAGGAAAATTGGCATTGCATTTTTAAAAAGAACCGTTCAAAACAATGAACTTTTAAAAATAACTAAGCAATTCTGCAAACATTTATGCTTACTCTATAATAGGGGAATAGGGAACTATGATTTCATTGATGTAAGGAACTCCTAGATGAGAAAACTCGTTGCACCAGTGCAGGTTAACAGCTTCCCTGTAGCTTGTAGTCAGTTTCTTAAAGCAGTGGTTTCTAAACTTTCTGATTTTACAATCCTATTAGCAAAAATATTTTGAACACATACTTTTTAAAAATTTATTTTATTTTTAATTTCTGTAATAAAACAACCGTTTCCATAACGTAGCATAATAGAACATGATTGCACATGAAATTGCAAATCTGTTAAGTACAACTTGCTATTTCTTTCAAATATATAATAAAATTATCATGTGCATTCCTTTTTTCCCTTTTTTTCTTCCCTCTCCCCTTAGATGTCTAACATTAAACACAAACAGGTGTGTGTGTGTGTGTGTGTGTGTGTGTGTGTGTGTATAAAATCATTCTACACATCCTTTTATTTATCAGTTCTTTCTCTGGATGCACATAGCATCTTTCTTCATATTTCCTTTATAGCTAATTTGGGTATTTATAATAGTCAAAATGACTTACTCAAAGTCATTCTTAAAATAATATTGCTATAACTGTATAAAACGTTCTCTTGGTTCTCCTCATTTTGCTCTTCATTATTTCATCCAATTCTCTCTATGTTTTTCTAAGATCATTGAGCTCATTATTTCTTATATCGCTATCACAATCATATACCACAACTTTTTCAGTCAGTCCCCAGGTGATGGGCATCCCTGCAATTTCCAGTTCTTTACCACCGAAAGAGAGCTGCTATAAACCTTTTAGAATACTTCCAATTTATATTATTTATCTATAATGTTATATGACATATAAAAATGGAAATATTAAAAAATAAATACGGATGAAATAATATTTGATACTAGAACCAATTGGAAGCCATGGAATTTTTGAGTGGAAAGTGATATGACATGGCCAGACCTGAGCATTAGGAAAATCATTTTGGCAGCTTTGTGGAGGGTAGTTGGAGAATTCAAACAGGGAATCAAAATAGGATGTTAGTTTAAATAGTCTGTGAGATGATTATGGCCTAAAATATGGTGGTGGCTATGTGAATAAAGAGAATAGGAGGAAGAAATCTTGTGGAGGAAGAAATTATAAGATTTGGCAATTGATTGGATCTGTAGACTGAAGGAAAGTGAGGAGTCAAGAATTATGGCCAGGCTGTGAAACTTGGGGACTGGCAGGATCATAGTGTCTTCAACAGAATAGGAAAGTTCAGAAGTGCTAGTTCAAGGAAAAAATAATGACTTTATAGAGAAGAAGGAAGAGGAAGAGAAAGAGGGGGAGAAGAGAGGAGAGGGGAGGGAAGAGGAAGAGAAAAGAAGGAAAAGAAAAAAAATACTTTGTAATATTCCTGTTGCTAAGAAATGGAGAAGAATTCTGCCAAAGGAGTTGAGTTGGAGAGGCTTTTGCCAATTTTAAGATAAAAGTCATTGCCTTTTTCTAAAAGAGATTAAAGCTAGCTCAGCTGAAGGATCAGTTAAGCCCAAGTGAGGTTGAAAATGATGAATAATACGGTTGCTGCTGACGGGCAAGCCCAGTTGAGCAGTGGGACAGCTTAGAAGGGAAGCAGCAGAGAAGTGGGCCAGTGATTCCAATGCTCCAGGCAAGATGCGATGTCCAAAGAGATGTTGGTCCAGTAGGTCATGGGTCAGCTCAACTTAAAAAGCATTTGTTCACACAGAAACTACACTCATCAAGGAATTTTTATGAACAATTCCTGACACAGGAGGATATAAAAATCCAGAGTTGTGAGTTTTCCCCATATGTGTTCCCCATATGTGAGTCGTACTACCATGAGATTTTTAAGACTTGGCCGTCTTCCCACAAAAACTATATATAGTGGTAGAAGAAGGTGATTCAGGTTTATAGGATGAAAATTATGTAATATTATGGATTTGCTTTGCCTTTTCAGTAGGTGTTTTGGCAAAGACAATCCCTTTATTCCTTTCTGATTGATTGCTTATTTCACTCCCCACAGAAGTTATGCAGTCCTTTTTTTCCTTCCTCAAGCCTCCAAGACCTCTACCAATTTGAGGTCTTTGCCTCATTTTACTGAGAAAATTAAGATCATTCAGTATGATCTCCTTTTTCTACCATTTTCTTCATTTCAAAATCCCTTGATGTTATCTCCTCCTTGCTCTTCCTTGCCCCAGTCTCTGACAAAGAGTTGGCCTTTATGAAATTAATATTCAATGGAGAGCTTTATACAAACTTTACAGTACTTTGTCAAAAATAGCCAAATGATATCCATGGAGATCTTTGTGTGTCAAATAACGAAGGACAAGGGATCTTTTCTGAAATCTTTCTTGATTGCCAATAATTATGCCAAGGAGGCACCTTCATCAATGTGAATTGTAAATGGTTCCTACGTGTCCTTTATGGCTAGCATGCAATTCAGAATCAGTATGTAAATTCCCTTTGGGCTTCACATGTCTTGGCTGTCATGTACATTCAGTTTAGATGCTGGAAATATCTCTCTCTGGATAGAGGTTCATCTTCTTCACCCAACTAATTTGCCTTGGCATGCACTTAAGGACTCAATGAATCATGACTTCAAGTACTATCGCACAGCCAAGGACAGAGGGTCACAAAAGAAAAACTAGTCCCAGAGAACAGCAGCCAGTAACAAAATGACTCATTTTGAACAAAGGCTACAAATCTAAAAGATAAAGCTAAGAATTTCAATTGGCGTAGCTAACAGTATCACACCAAAAACTGCCTTCATAGGTGTGACATGTGGTTAGGGTCACTATTTTCAGCCCATCACAGAGACTTCTCACAATCATCCTTAAAGATAAAAGATGCGTCTAATAAACAGTTGTTGCTATGGGTCACGGGAACCAGAATAAATATTGAATATTTCTCAATAATACCTCCATAGTCTATGGCTCTGCCATATTATACCATACAGTAAAGAATATAGCAAAGCCTAATACCAAAGACCATAGACACAGTCAGGAAAACTTTTTCTTCTAATAGGTCCTACCTCCCTAAGGAACTAGAAGACTTATAGTGACATCTTGGGGTTGAGAATTAGCAAATGGGAGAAGAATTTAGGGTCACTAGAGAATTACCTCCCTCCCTAAGTCCTATACAGTCCATACAACTCACAACAGACCAAGGAGTGTTCTGGCTTTGTTCCTTTCTGATTCATTCTGGTTCTGGGTTTGTAACATTCTGATTCTTTGCCTCTCACATAGATACCATTCAAAGATAAAGGGCAACAGTATATTCTAATCAACAATTGTGGCCATGGGTCACATAGACCAGAATCAAAAATTCATGGTCAACTACTGTACTGATAGTAAGTACTTTAAAAGGCTACAATCCAAGACCAAAGGAGGGAGTGTTGGTGCATGATTTTCTGTTTGCAGATGATTGTGCACTCAATGCAGCCTCTGAAGCTGAGATGCAACAAAGTATGGATCCGTTCTCTGCTGCCTGTGCTAATTTTGGCCTAATAATTAACACCAAGAAAGCACAGGTGCTCCATCAGCCACTACCACACCATCCATACATGGAATCATTGGTTACAACAAATGGAGAAGTTTTGAATGCTGTGGATAAGTTCACTTATCTTGGTAGTATACTTTCCAGGGATGTACACGTTGACAATGAGGTTGATGCATACATTGCCAGAGCTAGCTCAGTGTTTGGGAGGCTCTGAAGAAAACGCTGGGAGAGAAGAGTTATTAAATTGACTACCAAACTGAAGGTCTATGCAGCCGTTGTGCTGACCTCATTGTTGTATGCCTGTGAAACATGGACAGCCTACCAGTGCCATGCCAGGAAACTGAATCACTTCCATTTGAGCTATCTTAGGAAGACTCTGAGGATCACCTGGCAGGATAAGGTACCAGACACTGAAGTCCTTGCTCAAGCTGAACTGCCAAGCATACAAATTATGCTTCAGAGAGCGCAACTCTGATGGGCTGGCCATGTTGTTCAAATGCAAAATGTATGCTTGCCAAAAAGACTATTTTATGCAGAACTCACCTGGGGCAGGCGATCTCATGGTGGTCAGAAGAAGCTTTACAAGGACACTCTCAAGGTCTCTTTCAACAACTTTGGATTTGACCATATAACATGGGAGACACTGGCACAAGACCGCTCAGTGTGGTGCGTCCACTTCAGAAAGGGTGCTGTGCTCAATGAGCAAAGCAGAATTGAGGCAGCACAAAGGAAATGTAGGATGTATAAATTTGGAGTAATCACCCCAAATATTCACAAGGATTATCTGTGCCCAATCTATGGTAGAGCATTAGAAACTCGTATTGGTCTGATCAGCCACAGTCAGACACACTGAAACTTCACTTTATCATGGCGATTTGGTCCTCTTTGAGAACGAAGGACAACAACAACCAACCAGATATTTATAATAGTCGAAATGACATTCACTCAAAGTCATTATTAAAATAATATTGCTGTTACTATATACAATGTTATCTTGATTCTGTTCATTTCACTTTCCATTAATTTGTGCAAGTCTTTCCATGTTTTTCTAAGATCACTGAGCTCATCATTTCTTATAGCACAGTACAATATTCCATCACAATCATATACTACATGTTCAGCCATTCCCCAATTAGTGGGCATCAGGTGCCTGGGCAATTTCGAATTTTTTGCCACCACAAAGACAGTTGCTATAAACATTTTAGAACATATAGGTTATTGAATTGGGAGCCAAGAAACCTGGATTTTAATTCTAGTTCCACTAGCAACTCACTGTGACCTTTAAATTTCCATATCTGTCAAATGAGGGGACAGGAACAAATGGTATCTAAAGTTACTTCCAGCTACGTCATTCCACGATTACTTTGTCTTCCACAAAAGTCATCTGATCTGGTTCACTAACCATTGGTATTCTCCCATAAATCAGAGAAAACTCCCTTTACCAGTACAGATGAGTGTATTCCCATGATTTTATTAGGGCATTAGTACTTGCTTGCATAGCCCAAATAAACTTGGTGGCAGTGAGGAGGATAGGGTATCTTATCTCAACTCCCATTCCCACTAGCAAGTTGAACCCCTAAAGGACAGTTGGCTATATCTTCTTCAGGGTTTTGAAAGAAACTCCAAGGGATAATAGAGTTTTCTCTGATGCCTGTGAGTAGAACCAGCTGCCTGAATGGGGACCCAGTTAGCTGGGTAACTCATCTCCTCCTCTCCTATCTGTCACCCCCTCCTCTTTCTTCTCCTATCCAAAGGAAGGTAAATTAGTATGGCCAGAGGATGCCCAGTTAACTTGGGGTTTACTGGCTAGATTTCTTCCTTCTCTTCCCTTCTCTTCCCTACCCTTTCCCAAAACCTTAAACCTAGTGCACTCTGAAGCCCACGGAATGGTCAGCACTAGGCCCCTGCCCAATTTCCACTTAAGGGATGTTTTCTGGACCCTCCTGGCTTAAGAATGATTATCAATAGTAACTGTTGCTGTTTCCCTCCAAGTTTGATTTAGTTATGTTTCCTTGACTCATTAAAGGGGTCATCCACTGACTACTTCTTAAACAGGCTTAGTCACTGAATGGGCATTACCTCACCCTAAGTGAGTACCTGAATAGGCTTTGGCCTCAAAGGGCCAAGGTCTCCCACCGCATCCTGGGCCATCTCCAGTCATCCTGATGAATATCTGGTCACTGAATCCAGATGGCTCAGGAGGAGAAAGTGAGGCTGGTGACCTTGCACAACCCTCCCTCACTCAAAACAAAGTCAAGTGCAAGTCATGTCTTCATTTCTCTGATGGCATGGTTTTCTTCAGCAACAAAGGATGAACACAACAACCAAAAAACATCAATCAGCTTTCACAAAGGTATACTTACTGAAAATGTAGAAAGAATCAAAGCACTAAAATGTTCTTTCTGCCCACCCCCCGACTCAAATAAGAGGCACCTTGGTTCCTGAAAAGAATGGGCTCAAACTTAAAGTAGTTGTAACAAATCATTTTCCCCACCAAGTTCAATCCTGACTGTGGTATAATCACCAGAGGATTTGCTCCATAGCTGATAGATATAGGATGTCAGCTTCTGGGCTGATACATTTTTAGATTTAGTCAAGCAAAGCACTCCTCTGGGCTTAGCTTCTGTCAAACTCCTGGAACACTAAGACCTCTGCTCCTCAGACCTTTCAAAGTTCACCTAAAGAAAGAAGAGCCAAATAAAAGACAGTCCCCTACCAGACACAAGCTTGCCTGGGTAGCCATGCACTTGTGGGTCAACCAAGTGAGTCTTCCTGCACCTCTCTCCCCTTTGCCCCACTCCCTGCCTCCATAGCACTCCAGGACTCAGGAAATCATCTTTATATGAGAAAGGAAAAAAAGAAAGAGAGTTTCTCCTTTGGGACCCCTTCTGTGTACTCCCAGGCATAAATCCATGGTCAATCAATCAATCAAAAAATATTTATTAAGTACTTACTCAGAACTAGGTACTATGCTGGACATTTGGAGAAATAAAGTATCTCCTATGTCCTAGGAGCATACATTTTATAGAGGGAAACAGCATGGAATCACTTAAATATTTGTAAAGTATAAGGACAGAGACTAAACCTGTGATTTCTTTAATATATATTGAGCTCTCAGATATGGAAACTTTATCAATGTAGGTCAGCACCTTATTTGCAACTTATAGTCTTACAGGGGCAAAGAACCTGCAACCTTGAGGCCACAAGAGGCCTTCTAGGTCCTTGAGTGCAGCCTTTTGAGCAAGTCCAAGTTTTACAGAACAAATCCTTGTATTAAGGGGATTTATTCTATGAAGTTTGGATTCAGTCAAAGGGCTACACTTGAGGACCTAGAGTGCCACATGTGGCCTGGAGGCCACAGGTTCCCCACCCCTATAGACAGCTGCAGAGAGTACTATGAAGTGAAATTACCTGCCCAGTGTCAAGCCAGTTTGTATCAGAAGTAGGACCTGAACCCAGCTCTTCTTGGCTCTAATACCAGGTCTCTATCCACTATGCCTTGTACAAGACAGTTTTCATTGGGAGACAATGGTATCTGGCAGGAGAAGGTGTCTTTGAAGTTGAGCTTTGGACGAAGCAAGGGAAAAGAAAAGCTGGAGGTGAAGAGAGAGTGCATTCTAGACATTGAAGATGGTCTGTGCAAAGGTACATAGACAGATGAAGGAATGCTGTATGTGCAAGACCATCATGAAAGCCAGACTGGCTAGACAATAGAATGAATAAAGAAGAGTAACTTGCTGTAAGCCTCAAAGGGTATATTGGAGTCACATTATAAACAGCTTCTAATATCAAAGGAGTTTGTTTATGATCCTAGAATCAATCAGGAATCATTGAAATTTCCTTCAATGGGAAGTAATGTGCTAAGACCTGTGTTTTAGAAACATTACTTTGGCACTTGTGTGAAGGATGGATTGGAGAAAGGAAAAACTTGAGGCAAGGAGAAAAATCAAGAAGCTATTGGTAAATTTCATTATTATGAAATTGTCACAGTTGTAGCCCTGAAAATGTTCTCAGAACACATACTTAGAAAAATCAAAGGAGGATGGGAATGACTGTTCAAGAGCAGACATGAAGCATCTCCCTAACCACAGAAGTCTGTGTGTGGTTAGTAACTGGTCACATCACATTTGCAGTCTACGTTGCTTAATGAGAACCAGTATGAGAAGATGGGGGTGGGGTAAGCAAGAAGGGAGAATGAATACTATAGTGAAGTTATTTTGTTACACTAATTACTAATAATGGCCCATGCTAGGAGTCCAGCCACAGACAATTCACTTTAAAAGCTATATAATAATGTTTAGAGTAAGGAATTAACTTTTATAGCCATGAGAGCAGATGTATTTCTACCATAATACAGATTTATTACAAATTAATTTTTCACCTCAAGTAGTTGATAATAGGCATATGTTATATAGTAGAGAGGACTCCTCAGTCAGATATATCCTCTGTTGTACTGAAAAATAAGGACAGGTTTTTCAGTTAACCCCTTCTCAGCCACACTCTCTCAAAAGGCACATTGCACACAGCATTCACCTTCAAAGATTGCTCTGTAGTATTTCATTCAGTAACCCAAGGCAAACACATTGCCTCTTTGTTTTCAGCTAAGGAGCCCAAGGTTACCTTGAAATCCACCAATCATTTGAGCCCTACGGTTCCTGGCTGCATTGTTCATATTTTGGAAGAGCAAATGAGAGAATTAGAGAATGTGAGACCCCCACTACTCAATAAACTCTAGAGGCTCCCTATTGCTTCTTAGAGAAAATACTAAATTCTCTGTTGTGACATTCAAAACCTTTTATAATTTAGTCCCTTCCTGCTTTCCCAGTTTTCTTATACCTTACTCCCTTATGCATTCTCTTCAATCCAGTGACACTCTCCTCATGGCAGTTCCACAAACAAGACCCTCCATCACTTGGCACTGGGCATTTTCTCTAGCCTGGAATGTTCTCCCTACTCTACTCTTTCTATTGATCGCCCTGGATTCATTTACTTCCCAACTAAAATCTCATATTTTCCTGGAAGCCTTTCCTAATACTTCTTAATTCTAGTGCCTTCTCTCTACTCTTTCCTATTCATCTTGTATATAGCTTGTTTTGCTTGCATTCTGTCTCCCCCAGTAGATTGATCCATGGGGGCAGAAACTGCCTATTGCCTCTTTTTTGTATCTCTGGAGATTAATATGGTGCCTGACACATAGTAGGCTCTTAATAGAGTTGATTGATTGATCTAGAAGGAAACTCAATTCTTCCAGTCTAACCAATATCTGCAGGACAAATGAATCCCTTCTATAACATTCCTGACAAATGCAACTCTGGATTGCTTTGAAAACTTCAAAGATTAAAAAGTGGCGTGCATGTTTTTGGTCTGTGCTCCAGATGACAAATTCTGGGCTCCCAAAGGTAGCATTCAACTACTGAATGTTTCAGTCTTTAGATGATTCAATTATATCATGGAGAGAGGCAGTATGACATAGTGGATAAAGAGCTAGCCTTAGAGCCAGGAAGGCTACCTCTAATACATGCTGGTTGTGTGATCTTGGGCATGTCACTTAACCATTCAAGACTCTTGGAAACTCTCCAAGACTGTAGTTGCAGAGAAGTTTCCAAAGCTCTCCAGGCAACACTAACTAGGCTGAGGCCATGGAGACCACTGACCTTCATCAATCAATATCCTTTTTCTGCTTTCAGAGTCTTCCCTAGATTCATTACTCTTTGGGTTGCTTGTCACCCAGATGAGAGATCTAAGCTTTAGAGTTTTCTATTCCATCTCCACCTCATATTCCTGAGGTATTATTCTATTTGGGACTCTAATTCAAGATGCCCTCCCCAGCAAAGTAGAGGGGATAAGAAATAAAAAGTTACCCACAGTACAAGCATGATTAAGGTATAGAATAGACAGCTTTAAAAAGAGAATGTTTGTACAATAAAGGATCACCAAATGATTGAATCAATTAAGAGACTAATATTGAAGCAGCCTTGTTGAGACATTGGCAATGTAGTTTCTCATTAACTATGTAACATTTCACCTTCACTGAGTACAGTTCAATCAAAGCCAAGTGGACACTTTCTTCTCTCCCTATTTTCTCTCTCTAGACTCTTTCCCTCTTAGCCAGACATCTGCTACTTTTTCTATGACAGTGGAAACTATCTGGACAGTGACAGTATATTTGGGCCATGGTAGCTAATACTACTACTCAGGTGCCTGTGAAGGGAAAGACATTAGATACCTTTTGAGATCTTGCAAAGTCTGTACCAAAGGAAAGAAGGCACAAGCAGGAACAGGTCCCGTCTCAGACACAAATTTGCTTAAGAAGTCATAAATTCACAACTTGTAACACAGTGGGCTGGAATGGGAGGGGGGGAGGCAACTGTTTCCAACATTAGCCCCCTGGAAAGTCTTTCTTACCTGTTGAGGTCAGGAGAAAGTCAAGAAGTGAAGGGCAGAAATCTCCCCTTTAGTATATCCACAGAGTTCTTAGAAGTCCCTTAAAAGAGTCATCGGGGAGGAATGCAGGAAGCAGACAGAGGATATCTGCATCAGATCTCTGAAGGGGGGTCCCTCCATCATGCCTCCCCAAGGAGGTACCACACTCACATCAATGAAATCACAGGACTATTATCCCATAGGCTAAAAGATAAGACATCTCAGCGGATGATCTCAAAGCACTTCAGGGACCACCTCTTCAAAATGATATTTGTGTCCTTCTAAGCCAGGGAGGAATTCCAGGAGTGGTCCCTAAGACTACATCTCTCAGATAGGATTGGTCCTTCACAAAATTATAACTAAAGATACATATAATACTATATTGGTAGCTATGTCTGTTTGAATATCTCTTTCAATATGCCTGAGCTCAGAACTCCATATCCTAAGTGACTGAGTGTCTCTAACAACTGCATCAAGAAATGTGGACTCAGATATGTATGAAGTGACTTCTGAGTTGGAGAAGGAGGTTCAGGGAAGATAGGGAATGTGTAATAAATCTACAATGGAGTATCCAGCAACCCAGCAGTAATATTATATTCCTGAGACAGAGCTTTGGCTTGCACTCACAGTTAGTATCACATGGATGAAGATCCAGTAAAGGAGACTAAGGAGAAGTCTGAAAAGTGGAGGATAATGAAGAGAATGCAGTATCACAAAAATCCAGGGAAGAGAATGTCTATGAGAAGAAGGTGATCCTCATTCAAGATAGAAAGAGATCAAGAAGGATGATAATTGTTATAAAAAAAAAAAGAAAGAAAAGAAAAAAAGCCATTAGATTTGACTGTAGAGAGAAGATTGCTAACTTTGGAGTGAGTAGTTTCAACTGAATGATAAGGTCAGAATTTAAAACAGGGAAAAAGAGAGGGAATGCTGAATATAGAGGGATTTTTTGTTCAAAGACTTTAGCTGAGAAGGGGAGGAGAGATTAAGATGCTAATTATGGGAATGATCAATTGAAAGAGAATTTTTGAAGCATGCGAGGGATATGGACTTGTTAGTCGGAAGCAGAGAAGGAACCGGAAGACATGGATAGAATAAAGATCAGAGAGAGAACGGGGATGATAAAGAAAGCAATCTGTTAAAGAAGACAATATGGGCAGAGATCCAGAGCACATGTTAGCATTGTCAAGGAGAGAGACCACCTCTTCACATGACATTGCACGAGAGGAGGAAATAGCAGAGAAGGATATCTGAGAGATAAAAGATAAGGTAAAGAGAGTCAACAAATTTTACAGAGGTCTCAGAAACCCTCCTGATTGTTATCTACTCTTTGTTTTGAGGGTGATTTTATCAGTAGGGCCTTTTCAGAACACATATCAGTAGCATTGACAGTGGGCTGTTCCCCTTCAACAAGCTGAAAACAATGACGCTTAGTTCATCAGAAGTAATTAATGACATGGCTTTTTTCTGTCAAAGGCAGATTACACATCATATCAGGTCTCCTGCCTGGTCTCCAGCCTCCTAGAAAAATAAAAGAAACATCATTCCATTAAGTGCCATGATCCTCATGATCCAAGGAAGAATCTATGCGACAGTTATCATCTAGGACACTGACCTCCAGAACATTCCCCTTCTTTGCTCAATGAGTTGACTGCCTGGCTCACCTGGCTCACCATCTTTCTCTCCTTCTCAACTCTTACCTTCATCCTAAGGGACTACAAAACACATGCTTTAACTTCACAGTTCTTCATCTCACTCATTTTACATGACCAAATCCTCTGTTCTACCTCAGCCAGACAGGCTGACGTTGTTTAGTCCTTCAGTCATGTCCAACTCTTCATGACCCCATGGAATATAGCACACCAGGCCCTTCCATTTTCTACTGTCTCCCAAAGTTTGACCAAGGTCATGTTCATTACTTCCATTACACTATCTATCTGTGATCTATCTCCTCCTCTTCAGTCCCCTTTTTCTTTTAACTTCAATCTTTCCCAATATCAAGTCTTTTCTAGAGAGTCTTGTCTTCTCTTTATGTGGCCTTCCTGCCTATTCAATAAAATCAAGTAACTCCTTATCACCTCCAGCATCAAATATAAAATCTTGTTTGGTATTCAAAACCCTTTATAATTTGCCCTCCCCCTTCCTAGCCTTCTTATCCTTTACACTCCCCCCATATACTCCATGATCCAGTGACCCTGGCTTCCTTGCTGCTCCTCCATCTCTCAGCTCTGCGTATTTTCAACAGCCATCCCCCATGCCTAAAATGTTCTCCTTACACATCTTACCCGCTGGCTTTCCTAATTTTCTTGAAGACCCAGCTATAATCTCTGCAAGAAGCTTTTCCCAATACCCCTTAATTCTAATTATTATTTCCCCCATCTGTTGATTATTTCCTATTGATCTTGTATGTAGCTTGCTTGTATGTAGTTGTTTGCATATTATTTCTCCCATTAGACTATGAGCACCTTGAGAGCAGGGACTATCTTTCTTCTTTCTCTGTATCCCCATTCCCTAGTACAGTGCTTGGCACATGGTAGGCCTTTAAATGGTAATAAATGCAATTGACTGACTGACTGGTTGTAACCCTAACACAAAAAAAGAAATTTCCCCTAATACAGTCCAGGAAAGTGTAGAACCAAAAAGGGAGTGTGTGTTTTTTACCATGCTTAATAATTTTCCATAGTACATAAACATTTATTAAGAACTTAGCATTTTTGCAACTCTGTGCTAGGTACTAGATAGAAAATTGAGGTAATCCTTCCTCTCAGAAAGTTCATGTTCTAACTGGAGGAAACAACATCAAAAGGAGGGGTCATTTTTGTTTTATTTCATGACAGATGGAAAACACAGGCAAATACTTAAATAGGAAAAGTAGCAGGACAGATGCCAGAGCCCCAAAGATCTTAGGGAGCAATAGCAGGACAGATATTCATGTAGATAGCGAGTTCAAGAATTAGAATACAGTGGAGCTCTGGGATATCTGCAGCAGAAATGGATTATATTGAGGGTTAGTATCTGGCTGACTGTAGGCATCCTCTTCCTATAAGAACTGGGCAATGGGGCAATGAGCATTGATTGGGAAAGAAAAAGTCCTCCATGATAGCAGGTTGTGTCAGTCTGTCTTCCTGCCATTCATTGGTAGGCTAGGGTAGAGGAACACAAGGTACCTAGACATTTTGCTTTTGAGCATGAATAGAGACTTAAAAGAAGAAGCATCTTAAAGCTACGTGATGAGGGTGGGGGGAAATTGTTTTGCTTAACAATTTGTTTGTCTGCTGAAGTGGTTGAGGCTGCTATAAGATTGCTACTAGCCTTGCTTGGTGTTGTAGTATATACACCCTACTGTGCCTCTTTCTCATGGGTCATGCTCCATTCACACTCCTTGCCTCCCCTACCTTCCAGGAGCCTTAGACACGTAAGTATTGAAACTTTTTCTTTTTTAAGCTTAATAGTTCCCCAAATCTATATCGCTTCAGTTTTGATCACTGGAGACAATATTCATATCAAGCACTGGAGAACTGAGATTTTATCCTGTCAAATGAGGAAAACTCCCAAGAAACCATCCTGTACCCACTGGTAAATGTACTCATAGTTATTTTTAAACACGTACTTAAGTTTTAATCTGTTGTGCAAATGCCTCTTTGAAAGAACAGGATTTTTAAAAATTAATCCTTCAAATACAAGCCATTTACCAATTGAAAAATGGTCAAAGGATATGAACAGGCAGTTTTCAGAGGAAGAAATTAAAGATATCTATAGACATAGGAAAAAAATGTTCTTTATTGATTCGAGAGATGCAAATCAAAACAACCCTGAGGTACCACATCACACCTATCAGATTGGCTAACATGACAAAACAGGAAAATGATAAATGTTGGAGAAGATGTGGGAGATTTAGAACACTAATTCATTGGTGGCGGAGCTGTGAACTGATCCAATCATTCTGGAGAACTGTTTGGAACTAGGCACAAAGGGCTTTAAAAATGTGCATACTCTTTGACCCAGCAGTTCTCCCTCTAAGGCTGTATCTCAGAGATCATAAAAATGGGAAAAGGACTCACATGTACAAAAATATTTATAGCAGCTCCTTTTGTGGTGGCCAAGAACTGGAAATTGAAGGGATATCCATCAATTGGGGAGTGGCTGAACAAGGTGTGGTATATGAATGTAATGGAATACTGTTGTGCTATAAGAAATGACGAACAGGCAGAGTTCAGAAAAACCAAGAAAGACTTATGTGAACGGATAATGAGTGAAGTGGGTAGAGCCAGTATACAATAATAGTATATAGTTACAGAATACACAGTGACAGTTATAGTATGTGAGAACTGTTTTTCATAGACTTAGCCCTTCAAAGCAATGTATGGACCTAAAATATTTCCAAAGGACTCATGATGCAACATGACATCCTCACCCAGAGAAAGCACTATGGAGTTGGAATATTTTCTCCTTTGTTATGTTTTGTTTTCTTTTTCTCATGGTTTCTTCCATTCACTTTATTCTTCTATGTACCATGATTAATGTGAAAATGTGTTTAATAAGAATGTATGTGTAGAACCCATATAAGATTGTATGTTGTCTTGGGAAGAAAGGGGCAAGAGAGGGAGATAAAATTTGAAATTCATGGAAGTGATTGTTGAAAACTAAAAACAAATAAATTAATAAATTTGGAAGAAAAAAAAAGAAATACCACCCATCAAAAATCAATTCTTCAGTAAAAGGGTAGTTCGCAGAAAAATTATTCAATAAAGAAATATTATGGGACCATTGGACTTAGATTTGGAAAGGATATTAAAAACAATCTAGTCTAATGCTATTTTATATATGAGAAAATAGAAGCCAAGAGAGGAGAAGTCATGACCACACATACAATAAGTTGCAAAGCTGGTATTTGAACCCAGGTCATTTAACTCAGATGTACTTTTTTCCTCACTGCACACAGATTTTTTTTTAGATTGCTGTTAGTTTAATACCATAACATGAAAAGTTACCTCTGGAAGGTGGGGTGGGGGCGTAACTAAAGGCCTTGGGAGCCATATTTTTCCACCTAATGTGGAATTGGAACTGTAAGGGCACACTTGCCACTGTGGCAGGTGTTTGTGCTGTATTCTTTCTCACCCAACAAGGATGTTTTTTGGGACTTGACTCTCTATTAAACCTCCATTGGCTAGTTCTTGACGAAATGTATTCGTAAAGCTCAAAACGGCTTTATTCTCAGGGGAAACTAAGGGGATCTAGGGCTCAGATATTTGTATCATTTGGGGTTAATCCAGATAGATGATTTTTCCAATAAATCAACATGAAATGCCTAAGGCAGAGAAAAGCATGGCAGAAAGTTTCAGACTGTAAAACAGTGGAGCTGATGTAAGATAAAGGAAGCCAAGGGCTTGAGAGAAAGGTTTTCAGGCTACAGGGTAGAAAAATACCCCAAGAAAGGAAGCAATTGCACACAGAGAACAGGAGGGATGGAGTAGCACCATTTATCACAGTCTCCACCCAGCAGGTAGCAACAATAAGGGCTCATTATCAGCAATCACCAGCACTTAGCTGCCAGCTCTGCCTCCCCAGGAACTTCCAAGGGTAGCATTAGCCCTAGAAACAGATAGACATCAAGGCACAAGGGACTCTTGATGGACATATAGTCAAATCACTGAGATCTCCTTAAAGCTGCTTCTTCAGTGTGGATCCCTGCACAAATGGTATAGTAAGGAGGGAAATGATTACTATCATAATCTTAGTCAACCATTCTTAACGGCACCTTTTCCCCCACAGCATTCCAAGGGTTTCACAAACAATTATTATTAAATGACCCAGCATTAAGGCTGGGACCACAGCAAGGAGCTGGGGGTGAGTGAGTGAGTCAGTCCTTTGCCACTCCTATCTCCTCCAAGCAGCAGAGGAGAACAGAAAACCTATTCATGATGCATGCATCACTGCGGCTGTGGCATTTTCAGAAAACATCCTGAAACTGCCTCTATTCTCCACCTCTTTCCTTTTTCTTTGTGACTGTGATTACATAGGGCCTGGCCAATTAAAGCTCTTTACCAATTCAGGGTCGGGCAGCAGGCAGGGCAAGTAACCCTTTCCCTGTCCTCCCTGTGTCATTCTGCCTCCTCCTGGAATTTCATTCTGCCTTTGTAATGGTGTGATACTATGAGTTCCCTACCAGAAGATTAATTAGCTGGTCTTACCCTCTAACATACCATCCATCTGCAACACCCTCAGGCAACCTGGAGACCTGCCAAGTCTGTTGTATTTGTGATGCTTTCTGGCAGCTGCTACTATATGGGAGGCAGAACTATTTCTCCCTTAACAACAGTTGCTCTGCCAACTGACCCCCTTTTCTCCTTCCTAAGTCTCTCCTCTCTTCCTCAGCCCCCATTCCCCCATCTCCAAACCATCACCAGTTTGCTAAGTTTCAATGTGTCAGGCCAAAGCAGGTAAAGAATATAAAAAACTGAGCCTGTCATTAAGTATGACTGCATCACCTATGCAAATTAGTTCATTAGAAGGGGGTATGCCAGCCCTCTGAAACACCAGGATTTTTTTTCCCAGATTCCTCCATCCTGGCTTTGGTTCCGATGAGCACTAAAGAATTCAAATGAGATGGCATTTCTTACATTGGTGTGCAAGTATGAATTGGAGAAAACAGGAGGGAGGAGTAGGGAAGGAGAAGTAAAGGTGGGGTAAGGATTTGGACTATGATGGAGGAGACGGAGGAGAAAACATTATCTCGTCAGCCATTTTGGATGTGAGGGAGGCAAAGTGAGACAGACTCACATCCAGAGGCCCTCCCTACCTCCTTTGTCCCTTCCCTGCTCCACACCCACCTCCAGAGGCTCACCTTCCCCAGGCACCGTGTTCCAGGCATGGCGTTTTGCAGCTTCCATTAGTGGAGACTAGGGCAATTTGCATAGAGCTGTTGCTTATTGTTTGAACGCCTGGCACAGTGCCTGACCCACTGCTCACTGCCTCAGCATGCTGCTGCTGCTGGCTGGCTGCTCCCGCGGCTGCTGCAGCCGCCACTGATCTCTCGACTTTACCTTAGATGTGTTTCCCCATTCTCCATTTTTGTTTGGTTTAGAAGTGGACAGTGGGAGTTCTCTGATTGGGGACCCCAGTCCAAACTGATAACCAATAGCAGTTCTATATAAATCAGCATGATGCCACCAAAGAATCAGTATGCATCCAACTATGTTAACAAATCTCTTCTCCTCCCCACCATATGTCTTTATTCAGAACAGGAGGATTCTAGCACATAGACCTTCCCATCCTGTGTCTAAACATTGGCAAGAAAGGCTTTAAAAAAAGGAACTCTATGCCCATGCCCAGATTCTGACCCACTCCACAGACTAATCAACAGGAAATAACTCTGTTGATTTAACTAACTGCAGAATGCTCCTTCAGGGTTAAGTTTGACTCCTGAGTACTGAACTACATTGTTTCATTTTAGGTTAGTTATTTGCAGCAGCCAACTGAAAAGTGCCCCAAAGCTATCCCTACCCACTGACAGTCTTTTTTCCTATTCTAGGAACAGATTAGTAGAAAGGAAAGAGAATCCACACACATGATACACTGTGTCAGATGCAGGAGAAGTTGTTTTTTAAGTGGCCATCAGGAAGCCTATAGTACTGATTCATGTGGCTTTGTATATCAGTCACGGTTACAGAGTCAGACACAGACATAGGTGTTTGTTTATATCCCTGGTCCATTTCATCTTTCCCAAACTCTGTATCCATCTGCAAACAAAGGCAAGTTGGACCCTGCCCCAATATGGATCCATACCCAACATTTAAGGAAATATGTTCATCTTTCTAAGACATCTCCCTCTCCCACATG
The DNA here is from genome assembly GCF_028372415.1 of Notamacropus eugenii. Classification (NCBI taxonomy): domain Eukaryota; kingdom Metazoa; phylum Chordata; class Mammalia; order Diprotodontia; family Macropodidae; genus Notamacropus; species Notamacropus eugenii. The sequence continues at coordinate 318,331,178 of NC_092873.1, read as the reverse complement.
CACCAAATACTAAAATTAAAAGGAGACAGCATTCCTCTGGGTAGGGTGACTTGCCAGAATGTAGTAAACATTTTCAAGCTCCATGATGGGGAAACTGCAAGAAATGATACAATATTATCATGGAGACTAATTATACTCTGTTGGATAGAACAGAAAAGCTGACATCTATTACAGTTCTCTATGGGATTTTTTTTTAAAAAATCCTTGTGTATTATTGGAACATGAGCTAAGCACTGATGAATCTGATATTAATTACATGAAGATCTACAGGGGAACATGAGAGGGGGGCGTTTTGCTCAGCAATTGCTAAGGGGTGGTAGTTAAGGGGGACATTTTGTGTATTTATGTCTCGCAGTTTCTCCCACTGGAAGTCGACATTCAAGTGGTGGATATGCGTAGCATGCACAGATTTGAAGCTATTTTTACCTCTCAATCAGGAGAGTGGTAGGGACTAGATATGACACAAATAGGAAAGGAATAAGGACCCATTTTCTCACAATGCAAAGAATAGATTTGGAATCAATTGCCTTTATACTATGTAATGCCTGCTCACAGCCCTCAGCTTTAAGAGTTGGACATCTTTTATCATGCATATTGAAATCACTACATACATGTAGCACCTGGGGTAACTCCCACACATGTATTGCCTCCTAGAATAGGTACACCATGTTTAAGGCAATCTGTGGGTTCACATCCACTTAAAACCATATTGCATGTGGTCTCACCAATGCGTTCACTCTCTTTGTAGAGAACAGAACTAATTCAAAGCTATTGTGAGAACATTATCTTAACCCTTGCTCCAATGCAAACTAGGCAATTTTTCCTTAAAAAATATATTAAAATTGCCCTTGAGATTTGATTGTCTCATGAGAAGCAATTACTTTTATTGCTGACAACACTTTCTGGTCATCTGAGTACATAACAGCCACAAGAAGCTTCAGCTGTTGTATGATCCTTGGCTAATGGACCACCATGGGTAAATCAGATTCAGGAGAGCATCGCTTAGCTGAATCAACCCACAATGTCCTCAGTGACTATATTTGTTGAATATTCTTCTCCTGCTATGGCTAAGAAAATCCCCTAGCTGCATTTATTTAGGATTTCTTTAACTTTTCCGGCAGTATTCGTTTTGGACTTTTTAGGTTTCTCTACCTTGTCCCCAGTATATTCATCATTGGGAAATCTTATCGTCTTGCAAAATCCAAGCATCCTTGTTACTCATCAGTACCCTCTGCCCCGCCCACTGGAGGATAGGTCAATAAACTCCTTCATTTAAGGAATTTCAGCTAGATATCTCCTCAGTAGCTCCTCATTTCCTACCTGGCTGTCCTCATCTTAGACTTCTTTGACTTCTCCACCATGTACGTGTACACAGTCAAGTACCTCTCCCCATCTCAGCTTTTTCAGCTTTCTTTTGTGTGCTATCTTCTTCCCCCTCTCCCCACTTCAACTGCAAGCTCCTTGAGGGCAGGGGTCATCTATCTTTTTTACAATGTTTTCCTGCCAATGGTTAGCTTGGCGCATAATAGACGCTTAAATGTTTTTTAACTTGACTGTTATTGACGATTGACTTTTGTTAATTGTTGTATAATCTATAAAGTAACTTATTTCATTTTAATCTCAAGCATAAACTATCAGAAAAGTGACCTGAGTCAGACCCTATCCAAAACAAAAGCAAAGGCACTTAATGAAATGGTAAGAAAAGTTGCAATAGAACATCCCTTTGTAAATGTATGGAACACTCTCATACCTACATATACAATGAATAGAAAGAATAAGCACACAAATGCACTACACATGAAGGTCACACATCAAGGATCATGTATAGCCAAACATGTGCTTGGAGGGGCCAGACCATCCCTGATAGATGTGACATCTCAGTTGACATTGATCAGCTGATCTTGTGGCATCTCCCATGGGGCCTATGCTCTACTGATCCCCATTTGTCTCCCAGTGACTGCTAGACCCCACCCTCTGCTATTCTCATGGTGATTCTTAAGTACACACTGTCCTCTAGTTGTCTTAGGATGGCTGATGGTTTCACTGTGACTGTCAGGCATGTAGCAATTCTCTGCTCAGGATTACTCCCTGCTACCACCATCTGTTCTCACCTCGTTAAGGCCATCCAACGGCCATCTCAGGTACAGCCTCTGTGGCTCTAGTCACACTGGCTAGAACTGGTAATGACTGGCTGAGAGCCATTCAATCCTAGCCACAATACCTAGAAAACAAATCTAGCAAAATATCTGCAGTCTAAGATTAAGCCTTCTCCAGGGTAGAGATCTAAGCATCATGTTAGAGAAAACAACTAAATTTATAGACACTGTCACTACCTTCTCTGGTTCAACAGATGAGTACATTTGAGGAAGTAATTAAAGAAGCAAGATAATTGTTCTCCACACACCTAGCCTGCATTCCTCAATTTATTATGTATACCTTTCAGAAGTAATGTCACATTGTGTGGGTCTCATACTGTGCCTTGAAGAAAAACATTGTTATATCCTGCAAAAAATAAAACAAAGATTTTATGGGTTTACTTTTAGAAGAATTATTGTCATGGAATCACAGAATCTCTAAGTCAGAAGGCACCTCAGAGTCCACCTAAGTCTAAACCATGAACTGGCCTCTATTGCATCAGTAAAAAGCAGTCATCCAGCCTTGTTGAGTCCTGAAGACCTTCAGGGAAGGGGACGTAACAATGTATTTATCTTCTTCCTTCCTTCCCTCCTTTTTCTTTCTTTTTTCTTTTTTTAGCTAACATTTATATAGGACTTACAATGTGCTAGACACTGTCCTAAGCACTTTACAATTATTATCTCATTTAATCCCCATAACAACCATGGAAAGTAAGCGTTATTATCCCATTTTACAGATAGGATAACAGAGGTAAACAGATTACAGAGCTGGTAAGTGCCTGAGGTCATATTTGAACTCAAATCTTCTTGATTCCAGCTCCAGTGCCCACTGTATCACCTAGTGACCTCCCTTCTTGAAGGCATGTTTATACTGTCTTACTGATTACAGATTTTTTCCTTACATTGAGTCTAAATCTGTTCCTCTCTGCCACTTTGACCCATCGCTCCGAGCTCTACCATTTGGGGCCAAGTCCCACCACTTTTTTTGTATCATAGTGCTTCAAGAATTCAGGAAGATGAGTCTTTGTGACTCCAGGCCTGGCGCTCTATATTCACTAACAACACCTAGCTGCCGTATCAGCCACTCCCACCTTCTGCTAAATAACCTTTACCTATTTTTCCCCTTTCATTTTCTAGATTTTAAGGCACCAAATAGAAATGGATGCACAATAGGAATAACAACAGGGAGAATATGCAGTAAAGGGTCCCTTGTCAGAGGCCTTGTTCTGGTCATATTTCAATAAAACTTTTAATATATATTATACATATAAATATATAATCATACATATATATATACATATAATGTTCATTGGCTCTTTCTGGCCACTTATATATATGTGTTTCACAATGGGAAGAGAAACAAAAGGAGACTCTACTAGAAAAGTACTATGGGACATCTGAAGAAATGCAGAGGTGCCATTTGCCATGATTCTTTTTGTAGGCTAGAAGGAAGGGGGGGAAAGCACTTATTAAGCATCTACTGCTATGTGCCAGACACTGTGATAAGTGCTTTCCAACTATTATCTCATTTGAGCCTCGTAATAAGCCTGGGAGGTATGTGCTGTCATTATCCCCATTTTACAGTCAAGGAAACTGAAGCAAACAGAGTACAAGTAGCTTTACCAGGGTCATACAACTAATTGGTATCTGAGGCTGGATTTGAACTCAGGTCTTCCTGACTCAAGACCCAGCGTATTTCTAGAGTCAGGTTGCAGTCTTTTCAAGAGTGATGCCATAACTGGAATTTCTTGTATGCCACCAGCAATGAAAGATAACCAGCATGAACAGGACTGATGTTTATCAGTGGTCCCCATACCCTTAACTTTGATCTTCAAGAAGGTGAAATAGCAGTCACCCACAAAAGCCTTTAGAACCTTCTGGTCCTATCTTTGGAAAAGTGGGGAACAGAACAGGAGGAGGCTAGGATCACAAATATTGAGCTAGAAGGGATCACAGAATCCCCCAAACAAAAAAAAGGTATAATACCCAAGATTACATGGCTAGTTAGCATCAAAAAGGGAATCTGAAGCCAAATCCTTTGACTCCAAGAACTAATATCCTTTCCAATATATCTCAATTACTAATGGTAATGGGGGTTTTGTTGTTCAGTCCTTTCAGGCATGCCCAACATCTTGACCCCATTTGGAATTTTTGTGTTAATTTATTTATTTTTAGTTTTCAACATTCCCCTCCATAAGTTTTCATTTTAAATTTTCTCTTTTCCCCTCCCCTCCCTCTTCCCCAAGATGGCATGCAATCTGATATATGTTCTGTATGTATACATTCCTATTAGACATATTTTTACATTAGTCATGTGGTGTAGAAGAATTAGAACAAATGGGAGGAATCATGAAAAAGGAAAAAAACAAAAATAGTCTGCTTCACTCTGTGAATTCTTAATTCTTTCTCTAGACACGCATGGTATTTTCCATCACGAGTCTTTTGGAGTTGTTTTAGGTCCTTGAATTGTTGAGAAAGGCTAAGTATATCAGTCAGTCATTGTACACTGTGGCTGTTACTGTGCTCAATGTACTCTCTTCACTCAGCATCAGATCATATGAGTCTTTGCAGGCTGTTCTGAAGTCTGCCTGTTCATCACTTCTTATAGCACGTTGGTATTCCATTCCATTCATATACCATCATCATTGTTCAGTCATCCCCCAACTGATGGGCATCCCCTCAATTTCAAATTCTTGGCCACCACAAAAAGAGTTGCTATAAATGTTTTTTCACATGTGCGTCCTTTTCTCATTTTTATGATCTCTTTGGGATACAGCCCTAGAAGCAGTATTGTTGGGTCAAAGGGTATGCACAGTTCTATCTATAACCTTTTAGTCATAGTCTCCATTTATAATTTTCTTGGCAAAAATACTAGAGAGGTTTGTCATTTGCTTTTCCAGGTAATGGGGGATAGAGCAGTTTAATGTTATGAGTTTGAGAGAATTCACTCAGACCATAGATTTGAAGAACTATATACATGTCTGCTGATAAATGCATCTGGGCGACTTCTGGTTTGCAATGAGCCGGTGTAGTTCAAGCTTTGACTGCCACCTGGTGGCTCATGCAAATATAGCTCCCTATAACACACTCAGTGGAAAAATACCTGTGGGTGTTTGGTGTATGTGTCATGCATACCCAGTATTTTAACGGCATTATCTTCAGGAGCTACTATGTCACACTTTGACTCATATTGAGTTTGAAATATGCTAAAATTCCAAGATGTTTCTCCAGTCACACATTTTTGAAGTTGATTTTTAAAAACAAAACAGAACTTCATATGTATTTCCTATTGAATTTCATCCAGATATTAAATTCAGTGCAATGTTTGGGCCCAATTAGATTGTTTTTGGATCCTGAATCTGTCACTCTTTGTAGTAGGCAGCTCCCCCAGTCAACTGAAAATTTAACAAGCATATTTTCTATGACTTCACCCAAGTTATTCATAGAAATGTTGAAGAGTATAGGCTATAGATAGATCCTTAAAGTATCTTCTCCATGTTAATATGAACTCATTAACTAAATACATATATCCTTAAGAAGAGACGACAGGAAAAAAATGTGGAAATAAGGGCACATGACAGGTTTCTTTGAGTATTTGTTGTGAGAGGACTTGTATTGTTTTTTTTTTAAATTAATTAATTTATTTAACTTTTAACATTCATTTTAATAAAATTTTGGGTTCCAAATTTTCTCCCCTTTTGTCCCCTCCCCCCCAAACACCAGGCATTCTAATTGCCCCTATGACCAATCTGCTCTCTCTTCTATCATCCCTCTCTGCCCTTGTCTCCATCTTCTCTTTTGTCCTGAAGGGCCAGATAACTTTCTATACCCCTTTACCAGTATTTCTTATTTCCTAGTGGCAAGAACATTACTCGATAGTTGTTCCTAACACTTTGAGTTCCAACTTCTTTTCCTCCCTCCCTCCCCACCCCTTCCCTTTGGAAGGCAAGCAATTCAATATAGGCCAAATCTGTGTAGTTTTACAAATGACTTCCATAATAGTTGTGTTGTATAAGACTAACTATATTTCCCTCCATCCTATCCTGTCCCCCATTACTTCTATTCTCCTATGATCCTGTCCCTCCCCATGAGTGTCGACCTCAAATTGCTCCCTCCTCCCCATGTCCTCCCTTCCATCATCCCCCCCACCCTGCTTATCCCCTTATCTCCACTTTCCTATATTGTAAGATAGGTTTTCCTACCAAAATGAGTGTGCATTTTATTCCTTCCTTTAGTGGAATGCGATGAGAGTAAACTTCATGTTTTTCTCTCACCTCCTCTCTTTATCCCTCCACTAATAAGTCTTTTGCTTGCCTCTTTTATGAGAGATAATTTGCCCCATTCCAGTGCTCCCTTTCTCCTCCCAATATATTTCTCTCTCACTGCTTGATTTCATTTTTTTAAGATATGAGCCCATCCTCTTCAATTCACTCTGTGCACTCTGTCTCTATGTGTGTGTGCATGTGTGCATGTGTGTGTGTGTAATCCCAGCCATTACCCAGATACTGAAAAGTTTCAAGAGTTACAAATATTGTCTTTCCATGTAGGAATGTAAACAGTTCAGCTTTAGTAAGTCCCTTATGACTTCTCTTTGCTGTTCACCTTTTCATGCTTCTCTTCATTCTTGTGTTTGAAAGTCAAATTTTCTTTTCAGCTCTGGTCTTTTCATCAAGAATGCTTGAAAGTCCTCTATTTCATTGGAAGACCAATTTTTCCCCTGAAGTATTATACTCAGTTTTGCTGGGTAGGTGATTCTTGGTTTCAGTCCTAGTTCCTTTGACTTCTGGAATATCCTATTCCATGCCCTTTGATCCCTTAATGTGGAAGCTGCTAGATCTTGTGTTATCCTGATTGTATTTCCACAATACTTGAATTGTTTCTTTCTAGCTGCTTGCAATATTTTCTCCTTGACCTGGGAACTCTGGAATTTGGCCACAATGTTCCCAGGAGTTTTTCTTTTTGGATCTCTTTCAGGCGGTGTTCTGTGGATTCCTTGAATATTTATCTCTGGTTCTAGAATCTCAGGGCATTTTTCCTTGATAATTTCATGAAAGATGATGTCTAGGCTCTTTTTCTCATCATGGCTTTCAGGGAGTCCCATAATTTTTAAATTGTCTCTCCTGGATCTATTCTCCAGGTCAGTTGTTTTTCCAATGAGATTTTCACATTATCTTCCATTTTTTCATTCTTTTGGTTTTGTTTTGTGATTTCTTGCTTTCTCATAAAGTCATTAGCCTCCATCTGTTCCATTCTAATTTTGAAAGAACTGTTTTCTTCAGTGAGCTTTTGAACCTCCTTTTCCATTTGGCTAATTCTGCTTTTGAAAGCATTCTTCTCCTCATTGGCTTTTTGAACCTCTTTTGCCAATTGAGTTAGCCTATTTTTCAAGGTGTTATTTTCTTCAGCATTTTTTTGGGTCTCCTTTAGCAGGGTGCTGACCTGCTGTTCATGCTTTGACTGCATGTCTCTCATTTCTCTTCCCAGCTTTTCCTCCACCTCTCTAACTTGATTTTCAAAATCCTTTTTGAGCTCTTCCATGGCCTGAGCCCATTGAGTGGGCTGGGATATAGAAGCCTTGACTTCTGTGTCTTTGCCTGATGGTAAGCATTGTTCTTCCTCATCAGAAAGGAAGGGAGGAAATGCCTGTTCACCAAGAAAGTAACCTTCTATAGTCTTATTTCTTTTCCCTTTTCTGGCCATTTTCCCAGCCAGTGACTTGACTTCTGAATATTCTTTTCACACCCACTTCGCCTCCTGATCCTCCCAGCCAGCACTTGGGGTCTGAGATTCAAATGCTGCTTCCCAGCCTCAGGGCTTTTGGCGGGGGCAGGGCTGCTATTGAGTGTGAGATTAAGTTCAGGTGCTCAGGTGGGGGCAGGGCCACCTCTCAGGCTCAGTTCCCTCAGGGGGTTTATGCAGAGACCTTCAACAATGGATCCAGGCTCCTGCCTGCTTGGGGAGCCCAGGTCTGCTCCCGCCTCTGCTGTTGCCTCCCGAGAGGGCCTGAGTTATGGGGGCACCCCACTCCCCTCTCGACCCGCCAAAGAGACCCTCTCACCGACCCCCGTCACCTGTGGGTGGAGGGACCCGCGCGGCCGCTGGAGATCCCGTCCCTGAAGCCCGCTCGGATCTTCTCCTCTCAGTGCCGCAGCTGTGGCAGGGCTGTGCGTGGCGCCCAGTCCACGGCACCCAGTCCGCGGAGCAAAGGACCTTTTGCAAGAGGTTTGCAGGTCCCTCTGGAACAGAAACCTCCTTCACTCCAATGTCCTGTGGCCTCTGGTGCTGCAGAATTCGCAGTGAGTTGCTGTTTACAGATGTTCTACGGGTTGTGGGTTCGGAGCTATGTGTATGTGCGTCTTTCTACTCTGCCATCTTGGCTCTGCCCAGTATATTCTTAATACCTAAAAATACCTAAACTACCCACCTACACATTTTCCATGTCCATTTCTACTCTCTATACTCCCCCACTTTGACCTCAAATCAAACTAGTTTTACCCTCACTTCTCTAGTCATAAGCAGAGAGGCAAAAGGAGAGAGTTGGAGGGGATGGGGCAGGCAGGTGAACTGAGGACACTCAGGACTTGTATTGTTTTGAGTAGGTGGTAAGTGGAGTAGTGGAGGCAGTGACTGAAGAGGTACATTTGGGTTGTCATGTGATGGATGGGTTGAAATAGGATCATCATCCAACAGGAAACTGTAGAAATAAATTAGCCATAATACTTCATGTGATTTTTCTCCACTTAGTTTTGGTTCCCATCTTGTTTCTTTCCACTCTGTGACCCATGGGTCAGTTCCACTCTGCCTTTTAAAATTGTCCACTCTTTTTATTACACTCTCTAATTGATCAAACTCCTCAATTATGATTTTTTGGATCTACCTACAGTCATTGTTGAAGACAATCCAGAGAAATTCTCCACATCTAGTGTGATCTCTCTGTCCCAAGCTTTCTAGGAAGTAAAATCCTGTAGGCGTGTGCCCTGTAGCTTAGATCTACACAGTTCATCCTGTTTATCAAGAGTTCCAGAAAGCCCTGCTTGTGATGTGGAGATTCCCAAATGAGAAACCCTGACATATATAATGTGGGCTTTGGAACATGCCCAAATCATCTAACATGGAACCACCCTGCATCTAGAAGAAAATACCCTGTATTCCCCTACCACTCTGGTGGGAGTAACCTCCTTTGATTTGGCTACCTAACTGGAACAGGCTACATCTTTAAAACCGCCAGACTGGGACTTTTTCAATTCAGGTGCCTTGAACTTAACCAATGAATGTAAAAATTCACCTAATACTCCATGTAGCTGTGTTGATTGGTGGCTAGTGCAGTTTCCTATTTTAATATTCAAAAATCTTTAAATGTTTCTTGATGTTTTATCCAAATATTATTGCCTTAAAGATACATCCTATCCTTCATTTGGCAGAAAAGATCTGCACTGTTCAAAGGCTCCAACCCTCAAACCAGAGTGTGAAGATCCCAATCAGTCTTGTTATTTTCTTTATTTTTTCCCTCCCTTGTGATAATGGAGCATTATCTCCAATTAATATGCTTTGATCATAAGTCATGCTCTAGTTGGCTGGCATGACAGTGGCAAGTACCTCTTCATTTCTTTAGTCCTCTGTCTGTCTAAGGAACTAGCTTTCTACTGAGAATCCTGGAGGTAAATTTTTGCTGGGAAATTTAACTCAAAATATTTAGATAAGGTCCTGAAATAGCAAAGACTGTGAGTATTTGTGTAGTTCTGTACAATATCTTACATAGCCCAGTGCGTCAAAGGGCCCTTCTTTTTTAAAACACATTTTTATGGATGTATTTTATTTTTATACCACCTAGATTGCCCCTTTATGGCTCGCTCCCCTTCCCTTTCCCAGAGGGACATACCTTACAACAAACAATTTTATTTTAAGAAAGAAAAGACAATGAAAAAGAAGAAGAAGAAAAGAAAAATTCAGCAAAAAACCATCAATACCTTAAGGTAAAAATCTATCCACACTCATAAACCCTCCCCACCCTAAATCTACAATATATTTTGTCATATCTCTTCTTTGGAGCTAAGCCTGTTCTTTTCTTGTTAACATTCATTTTTCGGAATTTTGAGTTTCAATTTCCCTCCTTCCTTCCAGCCTCTCCGCCATCCATTGAGAAAAAAAGCAATATGACATTCATTACATATGTGAAATCTACAAAACTTATTTCCATATTAGCCAAGTTGTGAAAGAAAAGATAAGAACACTGAAGAAAGTTTAAAAAGTATGTTTCAATCTGCATTTAGAGTTCATCATTTGCTCTCTCTGGAAGGAGGCAGCATTTTTCATCATGAATCCTTTGGATTTATGATGGATTATTGCTTTGATCAGAGCTGTTTTTCACTGTTGATCATTATTAAAATATGGCTGTGACTGAGTACGATGATCTCCTGGTTCTTCTCACTTCTTCAGTTGTTTTGCAGTTTTGTCAAATTCTTCATAACCGCATTTGGGGTTTTCTTGGCAAAATAATGGAGTCGTCATCTGTCATTTCCTTCTGCAGCTCATTTTGTAGATGAGGAAACTGAGGCAAATAGGGTTAAGTGACTTGCCCAGAGTCACACAGTCAGTAAGTATCTGAGGTCAGATTTGAACTCAAAAAGATGATTTTAGACCAAGTACTCCATGCATTGCTCCACCTAGCTGCTCATTTCACTTTGCATCCAATTATGTATGACTTCCCAGGTTTTTCTGAAACCATTCCCCTCATCATTTTTTATAACACTATAGGACTCCATCATAATTATATGCCACAACTTGTTAAGTCATTCACCAATGGAATCTTTAATATAAACCTTGTAATGGTATTGCTGACTCAAAGAGTATGAACAGTTTTATAGATAGGCCTTTGGGCATACTTTCAAATTGTTCTCCAGAATATTGGAGCAGTTGACAATTCTACCAATGTGCATTAATGTACCTATTTTTTCCAAATATTCTCCAGTATTTTATTGATTTCCTTTTCTATCATGTCAACCAATCTGATTGGTGTGAGATAGTAACTCAGAATTGTTTTAATTTTCATTTCTCTAATTAAAAGTCATTTAGAACACTTCTCCATGTGACTATTGATAGCTCTGATTTTTTCTTCTGAAAATTTTCTTTGACCACTTATCAGTTGTGGAATGGCTCTTATTGTTATAAATTTGGCTCAGTTCCCCATATATTTGAGAAATGAGGTCTTTATCAAAAAAAACTTATTATAAAAATTTTTCTTAGTTCCCTGCTTTCCTTCAAATTTTGGCTATGTTGGTTTTGTTTTTGCAAAATTTTTTTAATTTCATGTATACAAATTATCCATTTTATTTCCCATGATTCTCATAAACTTTTCCCTTATCCATAGATCTGACAGGTAAATTTTCTATACTCCCCTGATTTGCTTCTGATATCATCCTTTATGTCTAAATCATGAATAAGCTTGTTCTTTATAATTTTGCAACATTTATTTTTAGTTGTTTAGTGATTGTTGTACATTGATTACATTGCTGATTTCACTGTGTATATCATTTTCCTGGTTCTGCTTACTTCATTTTTCATCAGTTCATTATGTCTTTCCATACTTCTCTGTGTTCATCATGTTCATCGTTTCTTCTAACACAACAATATAATGTTATATTCACATTTCGTAGTTTGTTTAGCCATTCTCCAGTCAATGGGCATCTACCTAAAAGTGCTGCTATATAAATATTTTGGAGTAGATACAAGTCTTTCTTTTTGTCAATGACCTGTTTGAGGTATACGCTTAGGAGTGGAATCTCTGGATCAAGGGAGATAGACACTTCATTTGCATAATTACACATTTCTTTCCAAAATGGTTGTACTAATCCATAGTTCTATTTATAATATGCTAGTGTGTCTATCTTCCCACAACCTCTACAGTATTGGCTTCCTATCTTTGGTCTTCTTTACCAATTTTCTAAGTGTTAAATAAAAATTTGTGGGGGTGGGGGGTTGCTTTTATTGTTAGTGATCTGGAGCATTCTTTCCTGTGGTTATTAATAATTCATATTTCTTTTGAGAAGTATTTGTTCATATCCTTAAATGGCTCTTGGTCTCACAAATTTCTGTTAGTTGTCTTTATATCTTGGATACCAAAATCTTAAGCAAGAAATTCAATACCAAGATTTTCCCCTCAGTCAATTGCTTCCCTCCATATTAAATTCTTGGTTTTATTTGTAGAAAAGTTTTTAAAATTTCATGTGATCAAGATAATTTATCTTATCTTTTGTTATTGCATGTATTGCTTGTTTAATTAAGAATTCATCCCCTACTCACATCTGTGAAAGGTATATAATCTACTTCTCTTCTAATTTTTAAAAAACAAGATCTTTAATATTTAGGATAAGTACCCATTTTGAACTGATTGTAGAATATGGTATGAGATGTTTGTCTAAGCCAAATTTCTTCCAGGCCCCTCTCCAGTTTTCCCAGCAATTCTTCTCAAATAGGAAGTTCCTTCCTCAGCAATTTATATTTAGGGGTTTATCAGACAATGACCTACACAGTTCTATTATTTCTGATTCTCTCTCTGAGTGCTTCTTAAAGACTTTTTGATGTTGATGGTCTCTATTGAAGAGTTATTTGTTGATTTGTTCAACAAATATCATTAAAACTACCTACATATAGAGCATTGTAGATTAGTTACATCATCCCCTTTCTTTGCTCCTTGACAGTTACTACCTGTATGTGCTTAGCAAATCACTAAAGCTAACTAATAATAATGATGCCAGAAAATAGGGTCATTAAAATTTTTTTAATGCACAGAATAAAACAGAAAGAAACTCAGAAAAGAGCACAAACAAGCAAGACATTTCTAAAGTTATGTGTGGAACTGATTACATACTTTTTATTTTTAATCAAGTGATGTGAAATGAAGACAGATGTCCTCCCTTTGTCCTCTGTTATGCAAAATTGCTCTCTATTTATATATATGTGTGTGTGTGATATATTAATATATAATATAATATATATAGTTCAATTTTAGAATAATTTTTAAAAATTATCCTCTGTATGAAATCTTTCCTATCCCTTCTCCCTTCCCCTCCAGATTGCTTCTAAAGATTTATCTTCTATCATTAAAACTTAGCTCAAGTGCAATCTTCTGTCCTGGTCCCTCTTTCTATCACCACCCTTCCCCCTGCCCCATTGCTAGTCCTGTCCCTTTTAAGGTTTCCCTCTATTCTTTATGTATCATATATGTATAAATATGTGTCTACAGATAGGTTATTTCCCCCATTAGAATGTAAATTACCTGAAAGTAGAGACGACTTTTGCTTTTTCTTTGTATCATTAGGTACAGTACCTGGTACAAAGTAAATTCTTGTTGATTTATTGATTGACTCTCTGTTGCCTCTTCAATAAAACATGAACATCCTGAGTTTAAGGGCTTTGAAAACCCTCTACAATCTTTCTCTTAACTACCTTCCCAGGCTTATTTCAAAAAGTAACCTCTTTCACATATTATCTGTTCTAGCCAAACTATTCAAACTGACCAAACTCTATTTCCCATCTCTGTGTGTTTGTATAGGCTGTCCCTGATGCCTACAGATCCCTCCCTCCCTCCTCACCTGTATTTCTTAGTATACCAAATTTCCTTCAAGGTTCGGCTCAGTTACCACTATAGCAATCTGTGTACATGTTATACCTGTTTTATTATTTAAAGAATTGTATTCACAAAAGTGTATGTTCATAAATATGTGTGTATATATGTATATATATGTGTGTGTGTGTGTGTGTGTATATATATACATATATATATACATACATACATAAAACAAAACAGCAGCAAATAAACTCATGGGGGCAAAGACTGTTTCCTTCTGGAAAAAAAATTTGACTTACTATTGAAGATCAATATAACCAAATACATTTACTTAATCTCTACTTAAGTTTAAATTAATTTCAATGTAGAAAATGTCATAACAATTTTTTGTTCTTCTTCGGGATTCTTTTTTCTTCATTGTTTTTCTCTTTTCATTTTTTAAATCTAATATTTTTTCAACATTCTTTTTTCAGATTTTGAGTTCTAAATTCTCTTTCTTTTAAAACAATAACCTCTACACGATAACAGATTTTACTATTTATTCTTTCTTTGATCCTTGCTCTTTTTAGAGCAATTTCCCAATAGATAAATAGTCAAAGGATATTGACTGTTCAGTCAATTTTCAAAGGAAAAAATCTGAATTATCAACAGCCATACAAAAAATTGCTCCAAATTGCTCATAATAAGAGAAGTGCAAATTAAAACAACTCTGAGGTTCTACTAACACTGATTTGAAAGATGGCCAAAACGGAAAATCATAGTTGTTGAAGGGGCTCAGGAAAAATAGACACTGTAATACACTGTTGGGTGAGCTGTGAATGGATCCAATCATTCTGGAAAGCAATTTGTAATTATGTACCAAAAGTCACTAACCTTTTCACTCAGTGATACCATAAACCTTAAAAAAAAAAAATCAAAGAAAATAAAAAAATTATTGTTACAGGTCATTTTGTAGCACCAAAAAAACTGGTAATTAAGAGGTAATCAGTGGGTGGACAACTGAACAAATTATGGTATATAAATGCAATGGAATATCCTGCTGTAAAAAATGATAAAAAGGACAATTTCAGAGAAACCCAGGAAGACATATGAACTGATGCAGAGTTGGATGACCAAAACCAGAACATTTTATATAATAACAGAATAATTAACATAATAACAACAATATTGTAAAGACAAATAACTTTGAAAGACTTAAGAACTCTAATCAATGAAATGATCAACCACGATTCCTGAGGAACTATGATGGTTCATGCTACCCAACTTCTGACAGAGAGGTGATGGATTCAAAATGCAAAATAAGACATACAGTTTCAAACATAATAAACGGGGAAAGTCGTTTTCCATGAGTATGTATATTTGTCATGTAACTGGGTTTCCAAAAGAGTCTGGTGTACTTTACATGGGTATACATATGTGGAAGGATACATGATTCCTGGTTGGCTAAAAGGAGCTAAGCTTGATGCCGTATATTTGTGTAAAGGACTGAGTTAGTTACCAAGCTCCTTGGACTGGAGAGATATCAAAGGGTATCCCAGGAAAGAGGGAGAAAAAGACTAAAAGCCTCAGACATATACTAGAAGTAAGTTCCCTAACATGCCCCCAGTTTTGAGTTTGCCACCCTAGAGGCTTTAGAGAAAAAATTCCCGTTAGGTGAGAGCAGGACTTCTCTCTTGGTTTTTGAGTTGATCTTTTATCTCACTCTCATCAAAAGTGCTCATATTTCTGGTGTATTAGAGAATTTCTAAAATTTTCATTTGCTATTTGCTTAGATGAACTGCTTTATCATTATTATTCATTAATTGTGATGGTGAAATAATAATACAGTCAATCCTCCACTTTTGGGGTGGTCATGTTCCTAGAAAATGGTACAAAAGTCAAAAATACCAATGCTGATACAATGAACCAATATGAAATAAGAAATAGGGAGTTAGGTTTCCATGACCACCAAAAATTATAAAACTTCACTAGCAATTTCTGAAAATACACTTTTCTGAATGCAATTCCTTATATAACAAAACATTAATTCTGGTAATGTACACTTTTCCTAACTCAGTAGTCAGTAACCATGACATAACCCATAAAATACAGCACACAATGTAAAATTGGCAACATGCAAAACATTTTTTTCTTGCTAGTAATTCCTTAGGATTGTATAACCTTTTATGCTAACATCTCAACTTTTTTTAAAAAATTAATTTCAGATAATATTCACTTTTCATAACATGAAATATGCAGTACCATTAATACTGTGCAGAAAATAAAATTCTTAAAACTAAAACTTTTTTTAACCCGAATCTTAACTTGTACTGTGTCAGATAGCAGTGTGAGGACATTGTACTATACACTATACTGCTGTAAACCTCTCTACCTTGGCTACCCACTGAAAATTAGGAAAATGGATGTGGGGTTTTGGGGGGGGGGGGAAATCATGACCTAAGTCCACTTTCCAACTTAAATCTCTCCAATCTCTTACCTCCCTCCAACTCACCTGAGTCTATGGAATGAATAATTCTGATTGTGACTCTTCACCTCCAATCCCTCAAAATCTTTCCATAAGTCTTTCCTCTCTTTCTGTGAATTCTTCCCACCTGTAAAATGAGGAGGTTGAACCAAATGCTCTCTAAGCTTCCTTCACATTCTGAATCCTATGATCCTATCTCTTGCCTAAGCTGCTTATTCCCATTCCACATCAATTCCACATTCATCATTAGTATCCCATCACTAATACCTTGTTAGAAAGAGAGACTTGGAAAGATTCCTGGGTATGTAATGCTATTTTTGTCCTGTTCCCTCTTCTGTTTCAGAGCAGGGACCTAAGCCCATGGTCACAGATTAAGTATTATAGATTTAGAGCTGGAAGGGATTTTAGACGTCATCTAACCCAATCCCTTCATTACAAATATGAAGACTATATGTTGTTGTCAGCAGGTTAAGTCTTTCACTAAAAAGTGTGAATAAGGTTCAGAATATTTTAGAGCCTCTAAACCCTTAGGACAGGTTTTCTTAAACTTTTTTGTGTTGGGGACCATTTGGGCAGTTTGGTGAAGCCTATGAATCCCTTCTCAGAACAATAATTTTAGATATGGAAAATAAAATACATAAAAATATAAAGAAAAACAATTATATTAAAATACAGCTATCAAAATATTTTTTAAGAAAACAAATTCATGGACCCCAGGTTAAAAACCTCTGCCTTCAATCATGAGCAAGAGGTTCTGGGTTTACAGTGAGAGGAATAAATGGGGATCGTAGGATATTTTCCCTGTCTCTCTGTCTCTGTGTCTGTCTGTCTGTCTGTCTCTGTCTCTGTCTCTCTGTCTGTCTCTGTCTGTCTGTCTGTCTGTCTGTCTGTCTGTCTGTCTCTCTCTCTCTCTCTCTCTCTCTCTCTCTCTCTCTCTCTCTCTCTCTCTCTCTCTCCCTCCCTCTCCCTGTCAGGTTTCTGGTTTCACCAAAAGAAGAATAAAAAAGGTTAAGTTATGTGGATAGCTCTCTTTAGCCTCACTGGGGTCTTCCTGTCTGAGCCCAAGTCATTTCCCTTAGTTTGCAACTAATTTGGTATAGCAAGGACACTGGCTGGGACAGGGAAACTGAAAAAAAATTGCACACACACACACACACACACACACACACACACACACACACACACCCCAAACTCAGTCCTGTCTCATTCCACATGGCATCTTGGTGTCTCTTTTGGTTGTTCACTACACATTGCCATTTCCTTCAGGAGATTCATTTCTCTTCATTAAACAGGTTTCTGATGAAGTTATTAATCAGTGAGACAGAAGATGCTGCTGCAGCATTCTGTGTGCTCTGACTGACTGATCAGCCTAAATGTTGCTGCTGCCGGTAAAGGGGGGAGAGGAGGGAAAAAGAGGGGGGAAGGGTACGGGAGCGATGCATTGTGGGTAAACGCACATTGGCTCTGTCAGTGATTACTTTCAAAGTAATTAGTTTTTAAATCAGGCAGATGTTTCAAGAACCACTTATTCTGGGCAGTTTTAATTATGTGCACTCTTTTTTTCTATTCTGATTATTTATAGCTGTCTTCTCTGAAAAGGAGAGATATTTTCTCCACCCTCAGCATTAATTCCTCTCCAACTCCTCTGTAGTTCTCCCCGCATGAGCTGTTTTCCTTGAAAATAGCAATGAGATTCCAGAATTGAGCATCCTCTCTCTAGATAGCTGAACAAGTCCCCATGATGTCATTCACCTAGGTGGGGCTTCTGCCAACATGGGTATTTAGGAGGTCCATCCCAGGGCTTACCCACCAAAATATTTCCAGGGTCCTATTTGTCTTCTGGGCTCATCCTTCCTTCTGCTCTTCACATTCTGGCTCGAGTCTAGCTTTCCAAACTGATTACAGGCTACTAACCCTCAAGTGTTCTACACTCAAGCCAAACTGTCCTGCTTATTCTCCTCTGCATGTGGCATCCCATCCTCCATCACTGCATCCCATACATGGACTGATCTCTCTCCTCACCTCCACCTTTTGGAATCCCCAGCTCCCTTCAGGCTTGTGTCTCCTCCTTCAAGAGTGTTTTCCAAATATCCGCAGTTATTAATGCCCTGCCCAAA
The DNA here is from genome assembly GCF_028372415.1 of Notamacropus eugenii. Taxonomy (NCBI): domain Eukaryota; kingdom Metazoa; phylum Chordata; class Mammalia; order Diprotodontia; family Macropodidae; genus Notamacropus; species Notamacropus eugenii. Next base: position 318,312,896 of record NC_092873.1, on the reverse strand, counting down.
TTCCTGTGTATTTATTTTGCCGACAGCTCACATTTACTTATTTTGTGAACATGTTTTATCTCCCTAGTAGAATGTAATCTCGAGGGGTTGTCTCACTTACATATTGGTATCTCCAGTGAATAACACATAGTAAGCTCATTACTATTATTATTACAAATATTATATCATTTGATAAGTGCACACTTGCTGACTGGGTGGAAAATTTCAAAAACTGTGTTTTGGCATGTGGCATGCCCATGCTATACCCCAGCAGAGAAAAAAACAAAAACATGTTATGCCAGGGTAGGAGTCTATTTCACATCTGCCCCTATTTCACATCTTCCCCTCTATGATTCATGGGAAGAAAATTCTAAAAATCAGATTCCTGTATCCACACTCAAAGCAAAAAATCATAATATCTAGAGAGGTAGAGACATTGTGGCAGGTGTCCCTGGGTATCATTCCTTATAAATAAATAGAGACAAGAGGGCCTTAGAGAGGCACAGATTTTTTAGCCTAGTCCAAGGCCACAATTCATATCCAGCTATCCCCTTAAGCAATCCAACTAAGCAGGATTCCTGGGTCCTTTCCACTGCCCACAATGAAACACTCCCACCACCAGGATCTCTGTTCTCTAGGGAAGACAGAGATCCAACACACCTACCTGGAACAAAACCTGGTTGGGCAGAATCGGGAAAGACAAACAAGATTTCCAGACTATGACAGGTAGAAAACTGCCATTTTCAACACTGGGCTTGTTTTCATTGACAAAAATCTCCCATTTTCTATGGTCTTCTATCTCTCCTAGCAGCCAGAAGTAGCTCAAATCTACAGCATCAGAACATTCCTATTGTTTATTCTCAGAAGACAGGCTAAGTGAAGGGTTGCATTGTAGGCGTGGAGGACATGTCACCAGTGAAAAGGAATGTCAGTGGGAGGTCCTGGGCCTGAAAACTAACAAGTAGGTCAGGGTGGCTAGATCATAAAGTACATGGAGGGAAGTAAAGTATAAGAAGACTGGAAAGATAGGAAGGGGCCAGGTTATAAACAACTTTATATACTAAACAGAGGCCTTTGATCCTGGAGGCAATAGGGAAAAACTGGAATTTGAAGAGGGCAATGAAATATATAATCAGACCTGGGCTTTAGGAAAATCACTTTGGCAGCTGAGTGGAGGGTAGTTGAAGGAAGACAGATTGGAGGCAGGCAGACCAATTGGAATGCTTTTACTTGACCAACTATGATTCCAGAGGACCAGCGATGAAAGATCCTGTCTACCACCTGAAAAAGAGGTGATGAACTCAAGAATATAAGATGAGATATAGTTAATAGTGAAGGTAGGGATTTGTTTTGCTTGACTTTATATATCTGATACAAGGGTTTAAGGGTGTCTGTTGTTTTTGACAATGTTCTTTAATTTTAGGGAAGGGTTGGAGAGAAAAGAAAAGGTATTGATAAGGTTGTCAAAATGGGGGAAAAAAAGGTGATTGAAGCATTTTCTTATTAATTAAATTTTAGTTTCCAATATTCACTTACACAAGATTTTGAGTTCCAAATTTTCTCCCCATCTCTCACCTCCCCCCACCCCAATATGGGGCATTCTGATTACCCCTTCCCCCAATCTACCCTCCCTTCTATCACACATGCACCCTTCTCATACCCTTTCCTTTCATTTTCCTGTAGGGCAATGTAGATTTCCATACTCCATTGAATGTAAATCTTACTTCCCAGTTGCATGTAAACACAATTTTTAACGTTCATTTTTAAAACTTTGGTTTCCATATTCTCCTTCTCCCTCCCCATCCACCCTCATTGAGAAGGCAAGCAATTCAATATAGGTTATACATGTGCAGTCATGCGAAACACTTCCAAAATAGTCACGTTATGAAAGACTAACTATATTTCCCTCCATCCTATCCTGCCCCACATTTATTCTGTTCTTTCCTTTGACTCTGTCTCTCCTCAAAAGTGTTTGCTTGAAGCATGTTTTAAGGGCAAGTAAAACACTGCCTCCCTGTCCCCCACTGCCTGAAGGCCAGCTAGGTTAGATCTTCACTCCTCCCCAAGAGTTCCCTTATACCTTTAAGAGGACTGGAGGTCTAGGTTATCTACCACTGACTCTAGTCCCCACTGGTGGTATCCCCTCAATTGTAGAGGGTGTCCTCTTTACCCCAATTCCCTTAGCTGTGAACACAGAAACATTTATTTCAAAAGGTATAGTCATAAATATACAAATTTGCTCCCCCAACACATAGGAGGCATAACCCTCCCTACCACCCCGCCTCAGTCTCTGGGGAAGGGAAAAGAATTAGCTTCATAGTTTATCTCAATTCTATAGAGTACAATTCTATAGAGTACAGTTCTAAATCTAAAATCTCCCACAGGTTTAAATCTTTAGGCATCCTGGCTTCTCAAGGGTTCCATGCTGGGCTGGCTGACTACATTTACCCCTTACTGTCTCAGTTCATGATGCCCATGCTGTGCATGACTGGGAGCTTCATGCCCTGGAAGCCGATGATAAGAGTGCCAAAAAGAGTGAAGCAGAAATTAAAGCAAAATCGAAAAGAGAGTGGGGAGGGGGAGGTATGTGTGGAGAGAAAGCGATCTCCCTGGATTTAAAGAGGCAGTAGTCAATTAAAGGAGGCTACCCCCACTCACATGGTAGGGGACACAGGCCTCCAAGTTCCCAAACTGGGCATGAACAGACCAGAAGAGACGGAAAGAAGAAAACAAGCACTTATTAAGCATAAAATACATGCCAGGCACTGGGGATACAAATACAAGCAAAAGGAAAAACAGACCCTGTCTTTAAGGAGCTTACGTTCTAATATGACCAGATAATACACAAAAAGGAGATGTATAGGGGTAAGGAGAAAGAAGGAAAGATTAGGATACCCAGTACAAGGGAATGGTTTTAAAAGGTCAGAAAGTCAGGAAAAGGGATAGGAGGGGAATAGAGGCAGGCCAATCTTCACCTTTCCCTCCTCCAGGAGGAACTCACCAGTGGGAACGGGGGTGGAGGGAACACCTGGCATGACCAAGGCAAGGAGTCCCCCAGGAACTGAGGGAAGTTCCAGAATTAGCCAGCAGTAGAGGAGACATGACTTTGAAGTCCAAAAATTCAGAAGCAGGGCTGGGAGGGGAAATGAAGGCAGGTTAGCATGGGGCATTCCACAAAATAGAAGTTCCAGTATTTCCTCCTTCATCTCTGTCTTACATGAGGAAGTGACCCCTCTCCCTGCTGAGTCTAACCCTTCTACATGCACAAGCCATTCCATCTCATAGTGTCTTCAACAAATTGTCATCTCTGTCGTCCGCATTCTCTCATGTTTTCATCCTTCCTATAAATATGCCTTGTCTCCCTCATCCTCAAATACTTTCGCTTGATCCATCCAGCCTATCTGTCTATCTGTCTGTCTGTCTGTCTATCTATGTATCATCTTTTCACATACATATATGCCTGCCTATCTATGTCTATATAGTTTTTTTGTTGTTCAGTCACTTTCCAGTTGTGCGACTCTCCATGACCCCATTTGGGTTTTTCTTGGCAAAGCCATTTGCTTCCCCAGCTCATTTTACAAATAAGGAAACAGGCAAACAGGGTTAAGTGACTTGTCCAGGTCACACAGCTAGTAAGTATCTAAGGCCAGATTTGAAATCAGGAAAATGAGTCTTCCTGACTTCAAGTCTGGCACTCCATCCACTGTGCCATCTAGCTGCAACACACACACACACACACACACACACACACACACACATATCTATCCATATAAGTATGTATATATAAATATGTATATATATACACATACACATATATAGATACATGCCCATATACACATATATCTATCTGTATAAGTATATATACAAATGTTTGTTATATACACATACATATACATACATATATACATACACACATATACACATGCCTATCTATGTGGGTATGTATATATAAATGTGTGTGTGTGTGTGTGTGTTTAAACTTTGGTAGCTAAGCTTCCTGAAGAGGCTTCCTACAATAGGTTTCTGGGGTTCCTTTCCTCTTGCTCTTTCAATCTGATTTCTGACCTCATAATTCAACTGAATCTGCTCTCTCCAAATTTACCAGTGACCTCTCTTAATGGCTCAGTCTAACATCCTTTTCTTAATCCTCACCCTTCTTGAACTCTCTGCAGCCTTTGACACTATCAAGCACCATCATCTCCTTGATCCTGTCTTCTCTCTAGATTGTCATGACATAATTCTCTTCTGGTTCTGTTTCTATCTATCTGACCAATCCTCAGTCTTCTTTGCTGGATCCCCAGCTAGACCACATCCACCAATTATAGGTGTCCTACAAGGTTCTGTCCTGGACCCTCTTCCAATTTCCCTCTAAACTATCTCCCTCAGTTGCTCATTAGCTCCCTAGGGTTCAATTATCATCTATGCAAATGATTCTTAGATCTCCTGGTCTAGCTCTAACCTCTCTTCTACCTGCCTCAATTTCACATCTCCAACAACTTTAATTCAGTATCCCATAGACATATCAAACTCAACATGTCCAAAACTGAACTCACTGTCTTTCCCCCCAAATTCCTCTCTCTTCCTCTTTCCTATTATGTCCAGAGTACCACCATCTCCTTAGCCACCCAGGCTTACAGCCCAAGTGTCATCCTCATCTCCTTGCTCTCTCATACCTTCTGTGTCTAAGAAGTTGCCAATTCCTGTTGTTTCTGTCTTCGTAATAGCTCCCATTTATGTCCCATTTATGTCAGTTCTCTCTGACACCCTAGTGCAAGGTCCTATCACCTCATGCCTATACAATTGCCAGTTTCATGGTTAGTCTTTTTGTCTCAACTTCTCCTCATTCTAGTCCCTCTTACACTCAGCTGCCAAAATAATCTTCCAAACAATCTTACTATGTTACCCACAACCTACTCCCATAAACTCCAGGGGCTCCCCGTTACCTTGAGAATCAAATACAAAATCTTTAAAAAGGCATTAAAAGGCTTTTATAACCTATTTTTCCAGTCTTCTCACACTTTGTTCTCCATCATCCTGTCTGATTCAATGACATTGACCCTCCCTGATGCTCCTTCCATAGACTCCATATCCAGATTCTGGGCACTTTGTCCCCCATGCCTGCAACCTTCTCCTTCTTCATCTCTCCCTCCTGGTTTCTGTCTTCCTTCAAGTCTCAACTAAAGTCTGAGCTCCCCCAGTCCTCCTTAATCATAATGTCTTCCATCTGAGATTATTTCTAATTTATTCTCTATAGTTTTTGTTTGCACATAGTTGTTTGCGTTAGACTGTGAGCTCCTCAAGAAAAGGGATTCTCTTTTTTTGATCTTTCTTTATATCCCCAGGGTTTACCAAAAACCAAGGTCATCCACTGCATCCCAGGCCATTGTCAGTCATGACTTTTATCTTGCCAGTGGACTTCGATGACTCTGGAGGACAGAGTGAAGCTGACGATTTCGTGAAGCTCTACTTCACTTAAATCCAATTCACATGTAAGTCAAGACATTGCCCTTATGATGTCACTGGTCCTCCTGAAAATGAAGAACTTAACATCATCAACAACAAAAACCAGGCTTAGCACAAACTCTGGAACAAACATCGTGCTTAAAAATGCTCATTGACTTGACTCAAGAAAATCAGTAATAAAACAGCTTTGAAAATAGCACATTGAACTTATTTTACACTGAGAGGAAGAATTAAGCTGTATAAGGAACAACACATAGCTATCTGTGCAATTCTCCCTTTTTGTTTTGCTTTGTCTGTGGAAAAATCATCTTACTTAGTTCTTGTTAAATTCAGAACAAAATTATTTTTCATTTTTAAGTTATGGCAACGGTCTAGGAAAGATGTGATGAGAGTCTAGGCTTTTGACAGCTGTGCATGATGAGAACATTGTCCCAAAGGACTACCAATGACAATTCAGTAAAGATTCCTTGTTACCTTTGGCATCTGCTCTTGGGCCTTCTTGTCTCCCCAGTCATCTTGTCTCCCCAGCACTATAGTGATTTGCAAAGTGTGGTTTTTAAGAAGTATGTAGCCCCAACAAAGAGGCACAAAAATGGGTAGAATGTCTCTTCCACTGAACACTTGTCTGCACTGGAAATGGCATATAAAATTTTTTGCTTGTATATCCTGAGCCCTTTTCCCAATACCAGGTCACAGTCAATGATCAAAGAGGCTTCAAATGCTGCTTAACAGCTACTGAAAAAATGGCATAATGGAAATACCAATAGTTTCTGCAATCCAAGGACCTCTTTCCATACTTTTTATGTAGCCATGGTCAAGTCATGTCACCTCTTGGAGCCTCAGTTTCCCACTTTGTAAAATGAGGGGGGAATGTTCTCTTTTGTCCCTTCCAGTTCAGAATCCTTTAATTTTAAATTATAGTCTGGGAAGAAATAAAACAAGGGAAGTAGCAGAAAATGAGGGACAAGGATTACAGTGGATGTTCCCTATTTTTTAAAAAATGTGTGAAAGATTCAGTATCTGGGTTAGAAACTCAATGACTGAGCAAAGGTTTGGTATTGGGCCTTAAACTAGCAATAGTAATCATAATAGGGGGAGGATATTTTCACTTCATTCAATTTTTATCGAATATTTTGTTGAACAGACTTAGCAGTAGTTTTGATCACATTACATTTTACAGGGATAAATAAGTACCTGATAATATTAAAAGTGCAGGATGAAACCCAAAGAAATAAACAATACATATGTATAATTCGATCATAAAATAGATCACAAAGAAATAATATAATGCATTCTGTATAAATTAATAAATGCAATCACTTCTCACAAGCTCATTCTGAGTATTGCCTAATTCCTCCTGTATATTCTACATATGTGTCCTTGGTCCATATGATGAAGTCTTGTACCATTAATTTTTTCACAAAGTTAGCATAATTTGGAATAATCTTTAATACAACGTCATTAGCTGGATCTCATCCTCTGAGGGCCCCCACGATCAGGGCCTTGCTATATACCCTGCAACCTTCCTAAACCAGACAGATTATCTGACAGATTATCTAATATTTCTCAATCTTGCCAGCTCTGGCTGTTGGGAAAGTGAATTATCTCTTTTCAAAGGTATGACAATATATATGATGTTGGCATTATAGTTCTTATTGTCCAAGATTTCTAAATCTATTCTTAAGGCTTCTCATAGTCTTGAAACTGTTGAATTTACTCAAAACTCAGTTGAGATTTTTTTCAGGAACTTTGATATCTTTAATTAGTCTATTTAAAAGAGTATCGCACTGGTGGATAATAGCCCCGCTCAGCTAAGGACCACAGTGGCAGAAGATGCAGGAAAGGAAGCATTTCATTCAATGCCCCACATTGACGACGCATTTGTCCCCAGAACCAAATCTCCTCGCCCCTTTCAACAAGACACAATCCAGCCTGGTCCTGTGAATGAATCTATAGTCAGTACATTAGGTGAAAGATCCTTCTCTCATTACAAAATCTGAGGCCTCAGCCACCAAAGTAACAGCATATATTTTACCCTGGTCCTCCCATTTGCTAAATAGTTGTTATGTAAAATAATATTTTATTGCACATTTCAAATTCCTTTCTGCTGTTTCTAGGGCCAACATTCAACCAAAATGTCAAAATGCCTTTTTTTTTTTTTTTAACTCTCCACTCCATTGAGATTTTAGCTGTCAATTGTTGGGACGCTACTCATAGTCAAAATCAGACGTTAGGTGCTAATGCAGTCTTGTATCTAAATTCTTCCACAGAGTCATTTAAAGAAAGACACAGCTGTCTGAATGGGGACCCAGCATAACTCAGCTCCTTCTCTCCTGTCAGTCTCCCCCTCCCCTTTCTTCTCTGCAAAGGAAGATAAATTTGGATGGCCAGAAGATACCCAGTTGACTTGGGTTTTACTGGCTAGATTTCTCCCCTCCCCTCCCCTTTCCTCTCCTCTCCTCTCCTTTCCTTCTTTCCCAAAACCAACATGGACTCCTACTTAAGGGCTCTCTTCTGGACCCTCCTGGCTTAGTAATGATTATCAATAGTAACTGTTGCTGTCTCCCTCCCAGCCTGATGCTGTCTCCCTCCCAGCCTGATGTCCTTATTTTTCTTTGTCTCACTAAACGGGCCATCCCCTGGCTACTTCTTAAACAAGCCTATTCAATGAATGAGTATTAACCCACCCTAAATGAGTACCTAAATTGACCTTGGCCTAAAGGCGCCAAGGTCTCCCAGTGCATCCTGGGTCATGTCCAGTCATCCTGATGAATATCTGGTCAGTGGATTCAGATGGCTCTGGAGGAGAAGTGAGGCTGGTGACCTGCACAGCCCTCCCTCACTCAAAACAAAGTCAACTGCAAGTCATGTCATCATTTCTCTGATGGCATGGTCTTCTTCAGCAACAATGGATGAACACAATAAATAAATGGCCAGGTCTTCTGGCTAAGTCATGTTTAATTCTATTCTGCATCTCATTTGTATAAGGTAATTATTCATTTTAGCTGTTCCTAAACAGTTTTAAAGTCATATCATACTCAGGTCTACTCCAGTCTTTCTTATAAACTACCCAATTACTAATAACAACCTTAGACATATGTGTCACATTTTGCATATGTAAAAGGTAAACAGTCTGTTCTTATTGAGTCTTTTGTAATTAGTCTTTCATATGTACCTTATATTTCTCTTGGTTCTTATATGTCAAATCATCAGGTTGTTTTGTTTTTTTACAAAGTCCTGAACGTCTGACAATTCATTAAATATCCATTTTTAAAAATTCAAGATTATGCTTAATTTTGCTGGATATGATATTTTTGTCCAGAACCTTAGTTCTTTTGCTCTTCAATATATAGTATTTGAAGATCTGCAGTCTTTTAGTGTTACCACTGCGTCTTCAATGATTCTAATCGTGGCACTACAATATTTAAATTTTTTTCTTGTTGCTCGCAATATTTTATCCTTGAGCTGGGCCAGGTTTTGGAATTTGACTATGATATTCATGTGTGTCTTCCTTGTAGGATCTCTTTCAGGTGGTGATTGGTGTATTTTTTTCTATTTCTACTTTCCCCTCTTGCCACAATGCTTCAGGACAATTTTCTTTAATTGTTTCTTGTATTATTGTATCAAGATTCTTTTTTTGATCATTGCTTTCAGGTAGTCTGATTAGTTGTTTTTCTCATGAGATGTTTCACGTTCTTGCCTATTTTTTCATTCTTTATATTTTTTTCATTATTTCTTGATCTCATATAACTTCCCTGGCTTCCTCTTGACCAATTCTGATTTTCAAGGAGTCATTTTCTTCCTTAAGACCCTAGATCTCCTTTTCTAATTGGTTGATTTTTTAAAAAATCTTCTTGTTTTTCTTAGATTGTTTTTTTTTTTTTTAGTTTTTATTCAATCTCTCTCATTTGATTTTTAAAGTTTTTAAAAAGTTCTTCTATGAATTCTTTTTGGGCAAGTGACTATTGAAGTAGAAGAGGGTTTCTTTACTTCAGGATCTTCTGAAGACAAACCCCAATCTTCTCTACTCCCATAGTAATTGTCTATGGTTGAATTCTTTCTCTTTTACTGAACATTTTTCTGTAGTAGCTTAATTTTTTAATCACCTCTAGGCCTGGGGTAGGGGTGATGGTGCCTCTGGTCTCAGATCTTCCATTAGTTCTCTCTTCCAGCTTGAAACCTAGACCAAGACCTCCAGCCTCCTGTAAGTGCCCATATCCAGTGACATCCTTGCTCCACTGCTTTTGCACTCACCAGGCCTGTGCTGGTTCCTTCTCATCCCCAGTGTCTCCACAGCACAGTTAGGTCTGCTGTTCCTTGTCAGCAGAGTCATTAGTCTTCCCCAGCTCAGACCCTAATTCCTCTCACTGTGCTGGAGTCTGGGACCAAGACAATCTCCCATCATAGCTAACCCCAGAGCATGCCACTTGTTTAAGCAGTTCCTAGCCCAGAGGTGTTTGTTCTTCACAGGGACCAAAAGTCTTCTCAGAATTTTTCTTCAGGTCTTCTCTGATTGTCCCAGAAGAACCCCTGTTCTACCCCTAATCTTATTTACTTTTATTGCTCTATGTTCACCCTGAGGTGCTATTCTATCTCTTTTGAGGGGGGAAATCTTGAGTACTTGGAATTTTCTAACCTACTGCAAGAATCCTCTCTTGGGACCACAATGTTATTAGGTGGTATGAAGTGTAGGGTAGAATGAAACTGTTTCTTTCATCTATTTTCTGTCAAGGTGTCAGTTTAGACTTGCCCACAAGGACTAATTCTGTGTAGTCATATTAGTTATTGCATCCTTAGTAGAATTTGCAGTTTGGAACTCCATGTGATTCTAAGGTAAAAATGGGTATTTTCCTCAGTCATTACTGAGATCCTTTTATTTTGTATTTGGATTCTATGAGAATTACCCTCTTCTTCCAGCCATCAATTATCAAGGATGATTATTTGGTCCTGTTAAAATGTAGTCCTGCCCATGTGGCAACCTCACTTATGTTGTCCAGCATTTAAGCCAGAAGTGTCTACCACTAATGGTCAAATTGATCTTATAATGTAGGACATTTTTTCCACTATTGTACAGATCATACCTCTATCACAGTCCTTGTTTGCCTGTACTCAGAGAAGGAACTAGGATAGGATCCTCATGGGAGGGCAGGGTTTTGTAGAGCCTTGATAGACTTGAGTTCTGTGGTTGGAGAACTCCTTCCTAGAAAACCAGGGACATCCCATGACACAAGATTCTGGAAGAGTACTTCCAAGAGTAGAAGCATCTAGATATCCATTTGCTTTGATTCAATTCAATTTGATTTCACATTCATTGAGTACTATTGTATGCCAAGCTCTGTGCTAAAACATTAAGAGAGAGATCAAGTTTTAATGACATGGTTGGTGTCCACCTTTATAAAACTCAGTTTAAAAATATATTAATGATGATACACAACAATGTATGTCTTTAATTTTTAAAAGCAAGTATTCTAGTAATGAAAGCTCATATTAATTTATAAGATTTACCAAGTATTTTCATCTTCTACATTTTCATCCCTACAAATACACCCATGGTCTCCTCCATCCTTTAAAACAACAACAAAATACAAACCCTTTTTTGACCTTACCACTGCCTTACCTACACTCCTTTATCTCTCCTCTTCTCAGCTAAACTTCTAGAGAAATCTAACTACACTTAATACCTCCAATTTCCTCTCAATCCCTTTTAAACACTGCAATCTGGCTTCTGATCTCACCATCCAAATGAAAGAGATCCCTTTAAAGTCACCAGTGATTTCTTAATTGCTGATCCAAAGATCTTTTCTCAGTTCTCACCCTTCTTGACTTCTCCATAGTCCATTATCCTCTTTTCTCCAGATTTTCATGATGTTGTTCTCTCCTGATTCTTATCCTACTTGCCTGACCACTACTTCTCAGTCTTTGCTGGATTTTCATTCTGGTAATGCCCACTAAACGTGAGTGTCCCCCAAGACCATGTCCTGGGCTCTCTTTTGTTCTCTCTATATATTATTTCACTTAATGACCTCATCAACTCCTATAGACTCAATTATCTTTATGCCAGTTATTTTTAGATCCATTTGTCCAATCATTATCTCTCTCCTGATCTCCAATTTCACATATGTAAATATTTATTTCATTTCAAATCTGAGGTCCAGAAGACCTCTGAAACTCAACATGTCCAGAATTTAACTCATTGTCCTCTTCTCTTGCCAATTTCTCTGCTACCAATGAGGAACTCCCTCATCCTCCTAGCCATCCAAGCTCACTACTTCAGTGTCATCTTTGATTTCTCTCATATTCACTCAACATATCCAAACCGTTCCCGAGTTCTCCCAATATCTCTTATATGTCACCTTCTCTCCACTCCCACAGCTGCCATCCTCATACAGATCCTCATCTCATAACTAGATTAATGCAACAGCCATTTGGTTGGTGTCTCTGCCTTGAGTCTCTCCCCATTCTCATTACTCAACTTGGTTACTAAAGTGATTTTCCTAAAGCACAAATATGATCCTAAGTCAGACTTATTTCTTGCCTCTCCTGCCCCGCCCCCTGCCACAACTCAATACATTCCAATGACTCTAAAAGTTCTTTGACTTTAAAAACATTTCACAACCATTCCTCTCCCTTACTTCCCAGTCTTCTTACATTTTATTCCCTTCTATATACTTTATTGACACTGGCTTTGCCGTTCTTCAAACATGACACTCCTTCTCCCAACTCCAAGTCTTTTCCAAGGCTGTTCCCAATACTTTTTTTCTCCCTTCTTGCCTCGGATAACTTGGATTCCTTCAAGGCTCAGCACAAATCCCACCACCTATAAGAGACCTTTCTTGGTCACCCCACTTCTTTCAAGCAATGTCCTCCCTCTGAGATTGCCTTCTATTTACTATATACGTATGTGTGAGTATGTATGTATGTATGTATCCACTCATCTGTGCATATATACATACATGTATAAACAATAATCTTATATGCACAATTTTTGTGTTATCTCTCAGCCAAATTCCCACATTAGTCATGTCCAAAAATGTGTCTCTCTCTGCATATTAGTTGATTATTTCTTTGCCATGAGGTGGGAAGCACTCTCTTCATACTAAGTCTTCTGGATATGATTGATCACCACATCAATCAGATTTCTTAACTCTGTCATAACTGTTCACTTTCACAATATTTACATCATAGTAGAAGTCATTCTATTGTTCACTTCACTCTGAATCAGTTCATATAAATTTTCCTAAGTTTCTCTGAAAACCATCTTTTTCTTTATGTATAGCACAACACACTATGTTGCATTCATATGACAAATTTGTTTTGTCAGTTTCCAAATGATGGGCACCTCCTTAGTTTGCAATTTGCTGCCACTGTTATATTTTTGTACATATAGGAGACCTATTCCTTTTTTTTCCTCTTTGGACTATAGGCCTAGTAGAGGGGAACTCCCTCCATTGACATGTATTTGTAGTAGTGCAGAGGGAAGTAAGCAGGCTCAGGACAATTTACACAATGACACTGAAAGATACCAGAATTCTGAACAATGAAGTCAATGAACAATTGTGCCTTCTGCCTTTGATAAGACAGCCAGTGAAATATTGATGTGGAACACATGGCCAGTGGGTTGATTTGTTTCCCTTAACAGTACTTCTTTGATATAAGGAAGGGTTCTATTGGAGGAGAATCATTGGAAAATGATTTTTTTTAAAAGAGCATCAATAAAAACTCTTTTAAATGGTCTATGACTTGGTAAACATAGTATGTTGCCTAAGACAGTGGTGTCAAACTCAAATAGAAATGGGGGCCACTAAACTATAGCTATAGATTCTTACCTGCTGCCTATTAACTTAGAAAATCACCTATTCATATTACTTATGTTCTATTGTATTTTTATTTTGTTAAATATTTACCAATTACCTTTTAATAGGTTCTGGCAAGTGTTTACTGCTCTATGGATCATAAATCACAAGGTGGTACAATGGTTTGAGCACCACTTCACCTGTGTGACCCTGAGTAAGTCACTTAACATCTGCCTCAGTTTCCTCATCTGTAAAATGGAGATAATAATAGCACCTCCCTTCCAGGGTTGTGAGGATGAAAGGATCAAATAACTATAAAGTACTTAGGCTAGTGTCTGGCACACAGTGCTATGTTAGCTATTTCTATTAAGTATCAGAGGCAGGATTGGAGCCTTTGTCTCCCTGACTCCAAATTCTGAAATTCACCTAGGAACCACACTATTTCTCCCTTTTAACAAATATAAAATATAGTCTTATTACTTTCAAGTACATCCAAAGTTCAAAACTAGCTGAGAAAGTACTGTGTGGACATACTTTAGATAAGGATTTGTAATGAGCATCTCCACAGATGTTCTATAAATAAGGGTTCTGACTCTTTTTCCTTTCAAGCAGGTTAAATATTTACCTCAATTAAAAAAAAACCACTATTGACAAGTTTAGTAATTGCTTTTACCAGACAGTACAAAGGTAACATTTAGCCCAAGAGAGAATCAAATGAATACACATTCCATATGCATGATTAACTCTAGTAGGGATTTCACCTTAGTGTTGGCTGATTCCAGGCCTTTCACTGTCCAAGCATTTCAGGAAACCCAAGGGGAAACCCAAGGGGAAATCCAGGGACGCATTTGAGAGTCAGAGAAGAAAAGCAACTCCTACCTAAACTCTTTCATCATTTGCATTTGAAACATTTATTTCAGGAAATACATATTAAACATTTTATTATTTATACAAAAAGAGTTAAAGTTGTCAGGATGCATTATACCACAATGCCAAAAGTAATTTTTGGAATTTTTATCGCCATGATGTCTTGACATTTTTTCAAAACTTAAGGGAAAAAAGAAGGAAAAGTTGAACATCTTGCTTTGCCCTGACACAGTGCTGCCTGGAAATCACACAAGCCAGTGACATGATGTGAGCAGAAGTGCATCCTACAGAAATGATCACCACCCCCAATTCACTACACTCAGACATTAGAAACAGTTTGTGTGTGTATGTGTGTATGTATATATTGTATATACATACACACATACGTATGTATATATAGTAAACAGTTTTCCCTCAACATAGTTCAGTAAAGACTTCTATATTTCCTATGTGAGACAGGAGTTAAACACTAAATTCAGTCTGTCAAAAATAAACTTTTGTATGTATCACCACTCTGAAACTGTAGCTCTACATATAAGATTCTACAAATCTATTAGTTAGGGGTCCAGTAATTTTTCCTTTTGGTGGATTGAAATGGAAAGCCATTACAATGACTTTTGACTGGAATGGTTTAAGGGAAAAATGGTTTGTGGTAACCCTCACTCCCCCCAATCTCTACTTCCAACTCTGTACCTCATTAAAATCTTCTGTCTAGACTAGGGGCTACTCTGAAATGATGAGTGAATGGATGCAGTGACTGGGGTTGATAAGCACCTAGAAATTACCTAGTCTCAAATTGTACAGGTGCAAGCTGAGATGGCTATGTGCTAGAGCTGGAAAAAAGTGGGGGCAGGCCGCATGTGCCTAGGGGGTTGTGAGAAGGTGAGAGGTCCACTAGACAAAGTACTGAGCCAAAATGAAGAGCTAGGCATGAGTAAGCATGCTTGCCCACACAAGCCAAAAACAAGAAATAAACTCATTGAAAATCCTCTTATTCAGTATTATTAAACAACACTGTTTAAACATCTACAATTTCTACCCTCAGTTACTTCATCAGATCAACCTACTTCTAACCTTCCGAAAATTAAAAAGGCCTTGGGGAGGAAGAAGGCAAGATGGGAGAAGGAATTTATTTTATTTTATTTTTAAAAGAAAATCATAAATCCAAGCAAGTTCCCAGCAAATCAGCAGTTTGTACATTCCAACAAAGAGTAATAATAGCTGGTGGAAAGCATGATTAGAGGCACTACCTGATCTCTATTTCTTTCCATTTCCCCAGCTCAAGGGTCTACATGGGAGAGACAAGAAGCCCCCAAATGATTTATTTGGATGGGCACAGTTAAAAGGCACTTTCTGTTCCAGGACAGGCACACAGTCAGCTTTGTCACTGTTTCAGAATTTGGCACATTCATTTCCTAGAACTAGTTACTTCCCTGGGGAAGAGGGTAGGGGATCAACTCTTGCTCTTAAGGTTGTTTTGTCTGAGTCCTTTCATATTTGCAAGAGGATGGAGGGAGGATGGAGAGGTGAGAACCCATTGTCCCCAGGTCTCTATCCATCCTCTCATGACACGGAATTCCTGTGCTTCAAAAACTTACATTCTTTCTGAGAAGCTATGATCTTATGTGGACAGAGGGGTGAAAAGTGGGCATATGGACATGCTTATACTGTATACATGTGTGTACACACATATACACACAAACACACATACACACATACACACAAACACCTGAGGCTATTTGGCACTGAGCAAATTTGTCTAGTTAGAATGGTTTTGTAGCTACAGATTCCCCACTCCCCCCCTTGCCTTTTCTCTCCTTTCTCTGGTCCTAGAAGTAAACAGATTTGGTTTCCCAAAGTGCTGCTGAGGGCAGGAGAACAGAAGAATCTCAGAAGAAGCGGGGGAAATGAAGCTGGCATCCTAGGATCAAGTTCCAAAGGCTGGACAGTCTACAATGTCCAATCTCCTACAGTCCAGAGTTTTCAGGTCTCAGATGGTACAGGGGTACCCTGTCCTCACCCAGAACCACACAATACATATCTCTCATGTCCCCCTCCCTTCCAAGATCAGTGCCAGTGGGCTAATAATTAACACACTCAACAATGATATATGGTATCTTGTTATCTGGTCACGTGACAATGGCAGCGTGTAAAAGGGATGGATGATGACAAACATGAAGGAAATTATATAAAATAAAACAGGATGGGAAGGGTGGTGATGGACTAGGGGATGGGAATGGGTAGAAGGGATGGATCCTAGGGGCAGGGGAATGCTTCTACATTTCCTGGGGTGCCACCTCCTCCTCCACACCGTTGGAAAGCATGTTGCTGCTGTCCTCATTCAGACGCTTTACTCGGTAGGCTTCGAAGTGAATACTGCTGGTAATGTCCTTAATGTTCTGCATGTGTGTCCTGAAGAAAGCAATAAAGAGGTCAGTAAGGTTTTAGCTGGACCATGGGGGAAACTGAGAACACCAAATCAGAATCCCAGGGGGCTCATTCCAGGACTCATTCATGACTGACCCTCTCCTTTCCACCCTGCGAATAACCTTTCATTGGTGTTGATTTTTTCCAAGGTACATTACAATTTACAAAGCACTTTCCTCACCACAATCATGTAAGGTAGGGAATGCAAATGCTATTAGCCCTATTGTATAGATATGGAAACTGGGAAAGGCAAAGTGGCTTGTTCCCATTCATTAAACTAGTAAATAGCAGGTCTGGGACTCGAACTCAGGACTTGGGACTATAGGGCCAATTCTTGTTCCATTATGCCTTACTGCCACTCATCATGGACTTTGCCTGAAGTCAGTTCCTGGCCACCACCTATTTTTAGTTAATGTCTTAAATAAAAATAAACTAATAATTAAATTCTTAAATATTAAGTTATAATATTAAACATTAAGTAAATGAAATAATTGAATAAATAATTAATTAACTGAAAAGAGATTTTTAAAAAGATATCTTATGCAAGTGCTCTTGTTTGGATGCTGCTTTGTAAATGGTTGCTGCAGAGGAGAGTGAGTGAGTGAAAGAATGCATGCGTGTGTGCCTATGTGCATGTGTGTGTGCGTGTATGTGTGCACGCATGTGCTCCCCATTTCTCTAATAAGACTAGAAGGTCTCTGAAGAGTTCATTTGTCTGTACTTATCTCCCCTGATGGAAGCCCCTTTAGGGGAGAGAATTACTTCATTCTTTGTATTTACATCCCATTTGCCTAGCACAGGTTGTCCTCTTTGCTGATTATCTCAAATCATCCTGATAATAATAGCTTGTTTCTTCATCATTTCTAAATTGTCTTTCTCATTACATTATGAGCTTCTTGAGAGCAGGGACCTTTTTTGTATTCCCAGGTCTTAGCACATAGTAGGCACTTAATACATGATTGTTGATTGAATGATTAATAGATACTCAAGTGATTGATAATACTGTTAGTGCCTCCTAAGCCAATGTTCTGCCAACAAAGGAGTACTCGTTCCAGGGTATTATTGGCAAATTATTGTCTTGAGGCTGGCTGGGACACTAACGAGACAATCATAAATGGGATCTGAAGATCATAATATTCACAAAAGATGGGCATACTCTAGTATGATAATTTATTTTATAGACTAAAGGTTGATTTCTTGATTAAATATTAAATTATTAAATAGTGTGTTATTAAATAAATCTATTACTTTTTTTAAGTAGAAAGAGTGCTTGATTTAGAGTCAGAGATGTGGGTTGGAATCCTGACTCTGTTACTTGCTAACTATAAGACCTTTCAATAAGTAACAACCTCTCTGGGTCTCAGTTCCTCTGTGTTTAAAATAGGAGGATTGGATTAGAAAGCCTCCAAAGTCCCTTTCAGCTGTAGGTCTATCTCAACTGATGGATGCTGAATGTGAATTATGTTTTAGGTACTAGGGAAGAATAAACAAGTCAAGTATGAGGTCTATGGGTCAAGTGGACGGTTTGGGAAATGAAACCAGGGTCTTTGCTGTCATGGGGATCGATGAGATATACTTGTGTATATCATGCATATGCTTATTTTGTACATAAACTTAAACGTGCATGTGATTTCTATCCTGACAGACTTGATGGCAGGAACCATTTCATTTATGTCTTTGTATCTCTATCAACTAGCACAGCAGCTGTAACATTGACTGGAGGATCCTACTATAGACTGAAACTTCAGAGACACAGTTTAAAGGCTGCAAAAAATTGAGTTGATGGGACTTTGGGATCAGCAGAACAGAAAGAAAAAGATGAGCTTCCCAATTCATTTATTTGAATGAACTGTTCTCTCCTTGAAATCTCTCGGTAAAGGGAACTCTTTGAGGCTTCCACAGACCTTGGTATTTCTCAGGACCCTTCTTGTTTTGGCCAGGGAATTCTCTTAGAATTAGAGAGTCAGACCTGGAAGGGGTCCTCTAAAGTTAGTTAGTCCAAGGCGTTCATTTTACAGATGAGAAAACTAAAAATTAAGAGAAACTTGACCAAGGTCACACTAGCAGTAAGATTCTAGGTAGGGATTTGAATGAATGCATGTCTTCTGATTCCAAATCTAGTATTTTTTTCCCCAGTGTAATACACTGCCTCTTTTTCCCAATCTGACCAAGGGAAACAATTAGCTATCCATCTCCCCCACCAGGCACAACCTTTATGTACTATACTTAAAAAAGGCTACTCTATCTATGCCTTCTTAACCTTCCCCTCCTTCAGTCCTACTTGCATCCTTTCCTCCCTGTCCTGACACTCTCCAACAAACCCTTGTCCCTTTGGAGGTGAGGAGCCTTATTTATAGTGTGCGGCTGGCTAAGGTCTTCCCAGTAAAGAGATAGCCAGGAGGTAAGGACATTTAGATACGGTCTTTGGGAATCTAATGCATAGTTTACCTTTCAGATCACCCTTATTGCTTAAGAACACATGAGCCTTTAGTCTCTTTTCTGTCCATATGTGGGGGACCCAGAAAAAGGCAAACAACTGAACCCAAAGAAAAAAATAAGCTCTACGCTCACCTGATAAGGAGATCCCGCAGATAAGCAAACTCACAGTGTGTAGTATTTTCAACTAAGGCAAGGAAATAAAAATTTACTATTAAAAATTGTACTCATCCCCACACCCCCACCAGCACATCCCAGTTATAATTATTCTTGAGCAGGAAACTGAAAATGGGATTTCACTGCTTAAGTAGTGGTATTTTTAGGAAATGTTCACTTTGTTCCATAGGAAGTTTTTTTTTCTTAAATAGGAACACACTCAAGTATGCATAGTCACCCACCCACCATGTGATAAGCTCAAATACCTGTGTCCCACTCAATGCATGTGTGTTTGAATGAACGAATACACACACACACACACACATGCACACACACACACACCACTTGCAAACATTATTAAGACCTTCACAAATGTCAGGAATATTTTTCCCTTTCCTCAGTTCTCTTGTAATTTCTTTTTTTAATCGTGGCTTTCCCTTTGAGACTCCAAGTAATTTGTAATGCCATTATGACACAGATTTGACCCAAGGGGAGACAGACAGTTGGAGGTGGGGAGGGGACACTTTGAGAAACTTTACCGAAAACTTCTGTCTCATATTCTTCTTGCCTCACATACAGTTTAGGCACAAGGGTAGGGGAGTAGATGGTCAGACTTGTTCTGGAAACTTCATCCATTCTTAAAACTAACAAGATCAATCTTTGATAGAAATCAATGATTCCATATCCTGGGTTAAATGGCAATTTATGTGAAGAATATCTGAGATTTTTAATTGACTCAAATCTTAGTAGAGCCAGTAGTGGCAGGTGTGGCTACTAAAACAAAAGCTGTTACAAACTTAGATTGAATTGAGAGAAATCCAGTGTCTAGAGGGGAAGCTATAGTGACTCTGTGCTGGTCAGACAACACGTGAAGTACTGTGTTCAGTCTGAAGACATGGACAAACTAGACTATATTCCAGAGGAATTAGATTTCTAGAGGAAGTCAGCAAAGTGAGGACTCAAATGTATTCCCTTTTTGTCTTTACCCCTTGGAATCTCTACGTTGACTTCAAAATTCAGCTCAAAAGTCACCTCCTTCATAAGACCTTTCCTGATCCCACCAGCTAGTGGATTCACACCATTCTCCCATGAAAATTTACCTTGTATATTTTCTATATCCTTACATGTATAGATATAGTAGAACATGAGATCATTAGAAACAAAGGTTATTTCCTTTTTGTCTTTGTATTCAGTCTAGCACAGTGCTTGGCACATTTATTTTTCAGTCGTGTCTGACTCTTCTGATGCAAAGCAATAGTTCCCTGAGACACCTTCGGCCACCCACTGCTTGGCAATTTTATTTTAACTGCATTTTGCTTCTTCAGGTTCAGTGTTCCCCAAACAGCCTCAGTCACAGTGCTGAACACAGCCTTGGCCACTTACGGACTGACAATCTCACCAGCAGGAACTCAGCAATTTCCTGAAGTTTCCAATATCAGCCATGAGGGGGCAGCAGAAGCATCACAATGAACAAATTGTCTTCACTTTGGGTTCCATTCCCTTTTTTCTACCCACCACCCACCTTCTCCACTCCCTTTAGCCCTCAGTAAACATGTCCTCTATAAAAAGAACCTTAATCAGAAAAATATCTTTAGGAGGGAGGAGGGTCATAGGAGCAGATAGACCAGCCACTGCACACCCCACCCCAAAGAAATGAAAAGCCAACAGACCCCGGATGCTGGTAGGACCTCGGGTGGAGGAAAAAAACCCTGATCCTCATTAGAGAGTAATCCAAGGAGACTCTCCAGCATGTGTATGTAGGTGGACGTGGGGAGGAGAATCCTAGAACAATTCTCTTCCAAAGGACAGGGCTGGGTTTGAGTTAGGCTCCTAGCACAGAGAAGGAAGGTCTGGAGAAAGGAAGATTCCTCCTGTCTGAAGTTTTGGAGGATGCTGTTTGAAGTTTGCTTGTCTAAGAGCTGGGCTCGTCAATGTGGCATTTGGGAATTTGGAAAATATCCAGATGGTTAAAAAATATACCACAACTGGGTATCCAGATCACCCACATTCATATTCTCTCTCTCTCTGTCTCTCTCTCTCTGTCTCTCTGTCTCTCTGTCTGTGTCTGTCTGTCTGTCTGTCTGTCTCTCTCTCTCTCTCTCTCTCTCTTTCCTCTCAGAAGAAGGGAACAGAGGAAAAACAATGCATCATGTTTTCTCCACCCAACATTCAGTAAAAAGCAAAGACAATCCAGCAGTCAATCAGAGCTAAAACAAAGGAAAAAAGGTCAGTATTCTCCCACTCCCTCCTCCTGCCACAGGCCTTTCACTAGGGCAAGATTTCTGGCGGATTTTTTTCTGCCAAAGTATGGGCAGCTCAACATACCAGCAAAATATCCCATTTCCCACCGTAATGGAAGATTGTGACAATGCAGGAAAAGCAAGACCACTTACTGAGCTTTAGTTAGTAAATTTGTCCTGAAAGAGCTCAATAGACCTTATCTGTTCTCACAAAAACTTAGGAAGGTCTGTAGGATTGGGATCATATTCCCCATCAGACCTTGTCACAAATAATTTTCATAGGATCGTAGTTTTTGAACTGGAAAGGAACCTTACTGGGAACCTAGTCCAGTAGCCTCCCTCACTCTCTTTTTACAGAGGAAACTGAAGACCCAGAAAGGTGACATGACTTGACTAAGATTAAACAGCTAAAGAATAAGGCAGTTCCTTACAGTGTGAATTCTACAATCCTATGTGTTTCTTTTAGCACTACTGCATTGTTACAAGGGAAGGTTCCACTGGTGTGAGAATAGTCACAGGAAAGTGACGGCAGTGTAAAAAAGCCATATATATCTTTTATTTTTTAAGAAAGTAGGAACCAGGTTAGTTAAAAGACTTGCCCTAGGTCAAACCCAGGCCAATAGTACAATCTCCCAAAACTCATTTGAGCCATTCATCTCAATTTCTTCAGTGGAAACATCATTTTCCATTGGGACTGGGAGTTTATATTTTAATCCTGGCTCTGCAACGAGAGTTGGCTGCATCTGAAATCATTCCATCTCTCTAGATATGTTCCTTTACAAAGTAAAGGAGTTGAATTAAATCATGGGTTTTTAACCTTTTTTCATGTCATGGAACCTTTTAGCTCTTTGATGAAGTCCATGAATATCTCAGAAGAATGTTTTTAAATGAGTAAAATAAAATACATAGGATCACCAAAAAAAACCCAATTATACTGAAATATAGTCATGAGTCTCTATATCTATATCTATATAAAAATTCATGGACCTCAGATTAGGATTAGATGATCCCTAAAGTCCTATGAATCCATAGGAGAAAATTATTTGTCCAGAGTCATGAAGCTAGTTTGTGGCAGAATTAGGATTACAACCTAGATATCTAAACTAAGTCCAGTGTGATGATCTACCATGTAGTCTTCCCAATGGAGGTCTCTGTAGTACTGCTTCCTCCTACCAGCCTCAACTACCCCTAACATTCACCCACTGGGAAGAAAAAAAAGAGAAATAGGAAGATGGCTACCTTCAATGGTGCCCCATTTAGTCTTCCTCCCGAGGATCCTCTTTCCATTCACTTGGTATTCATGGTCACTGCCCACAACTGCAAATGGAATCATTTCCTAAATAAGAAAAAAGGGATATGGCAGGGTTTTAGTAGCTACATTAGAGAAAGCCCGTTAGTTTGCCCAAATCCCCCACAGATGGGGGACTGGGCAAACCAGTGTTTCTTGGCAAAGATCTACTTAAGGAGAAACTTCTGAGCTGAGTTTTTCCCCAAGACCTGAGGATAGATTAGAATGGCAGAAAGGCCACCTTCCCACCCTCTTAGTAAGTTATTAGGAGCACCAGTTCCAGGTGGGGCTATTTTGTATGAATGAGTCTTCAGCTAAGTTACTTACTCTAAATTTCTCATTGACTAGTCTGTCTTCTGGGTCTTCATCAAATTCTTTCTGGGGATATACATCAATACCATTGGACAGTAAGTCAGCCGTGATCTGGAGTGAGGAAAGAAAAAAAAGATAGCACATCAGCCCAGAGAGGAGGATAGCCCCTGGGTATACATACTCCTGTATACCATGTGTCTCTCTGTTCTATGTCCATCTGCCCTGACCTCAGGGAACAGAATGGGCCATTTGCCTAGAATTATCTGCACTCCTACATTTTTTTTCAGAGTAGGAGGGAGTAGTCTGGCATCCTGGGAATTTTTCCCACTTTGCTTCATGAACACAGAACAGAAAAACAGAAGAAAAGATTTTTAGGGCATCTTTCCTGAACTAGACTGTACCATTTCTCTCCAGTTTAGTAAAATTCCTGAGAAAAATAATACAAAATCCACAAACCCACCCAAGAAACTTTCAAGCCCTTTTTCTCTCATTAGGCAAAAGGTGCCAGCTGCTGACTTACACCATGTTTTTTTCTCTTTTGAATCCATGCCCCACCCCTCTTTCTTTTCACTTTCTGCCAGATTATAGCTCTGTCTCACAAGTTCAAAACTCCATAGCTTTGGAAGGAGCCCTTCCATGAACATCATGTTCCTAACAAACTCATCATTCTGCACACCAACTCCATCACGTGGAACACATAAAATTCCTCCCAAAGGAGAAATAAGTGAGAGCTTTTGAAGAACTTTCCAGATTCTTGCTGAGGATCATGGCTGTACCAGGCCAAAAAGTTGACTTCCTTTTCCTCTTTAATGAAGCAGGTTCTTGTCCCCTGAAATCATTTTAGCAAATAATAGATTCTGTCTTTTCCCTGGGAGCTATCCTTTCCTTTTTTTTTCCTACTAGAAGACCAAAGACTCCAAGAAATCTAGAACTGGAGGAGATCCCTTATAGATAAGGGAAAAGGTCTAAAGAAGTGGATTGATCTTTCTAGGGTCATAAACCTAGTGAATGGTAGACCAGGATTTACATCTGAATCTTACTTCACTATACTTCCACAGATCATCAGTCAACGGATACTGCTCTCTCTAGTCAATGATCTGATTGCCAGATCTGGGGACCTTTTTTCAGTTCTGACCTTTCTCAGCCTCCACTGACACTGCTGTCCAACCTATCCTCCTTAATGTTCTCTCCTCCCTGGGTTTTTGTGACACTGCTCTCTCCCAATTATTTCTTCCTATCCATCCGATCACTCCTTTGTCTCCTTCTGCTGGATCATAATCCACAGAATTCCCTATAACAGCAGGTGTTCCCCAAGGTTTTATCTTAGACTCTTTTCTTTTATACTCTCTTGGAAACCTCATCAGTTTTGACAGACTTAACTATAACCTCTATGCAGAAAATTCCCAGATCTTTATGTCCAGTGTTGGGTTATCCCCTGACCTGTATCACCAATTACTTTTAGACATTTCAAAGTGGATGTACCATAAACACCTCAAACTAAACATGCTCCCTCTTCCAGCTTTCCCTATTTCTGTCAAAGGCACCCCCACCATTCTAGTCTCCTATGTTTATAATCTGCCCTTTAAAGTGGACTCTTCATTCTCCCTTACCCCTCTATACAATTTCCAAATCTCAACATTCTACCTTTACAAATTCTTTTTAATCTGACCCCCTTCTGTCAGAATTACAGTTATCACTTTAGTTCACACCCTTCCTACCTTTCACCTCAATTATTACTGTGGCCTCTGACCTTCCACCAGTACATTTTGCACAATGCTAACGGAATAATTTTTCTTAATGACCATGTCATTTCCCTTATCCAAACAGCTCTGGTGGCTTCCTGTTGTCTCCAGGATGAAATATAAACTACTCTGTTTAGTTTTTAAAATTCTATGTAATGTAACCAGGCCCAAGTGTGTCTCTCCAACCTCAATGGATATTATTCTCCCTCTTATACTCTGCTATCTAGTCAAACTAAGCTTTCTCTTTGTAACTCATTCAATACACTCCATCTCTAGTCTCCCATCATACGTGGAATACACTTCATTCTTTACCATTGCCTCATAGAGTCCTTCACTTCCTTTAAAAAACAGCTCAAGCATCATCATCCCCCTACCCCTGGGTGTGTGTGTGTGTGTGTGTGTGTGTGTGTGTGTGTGTGTGTGTGTGTGTGTGTGTGTGTGTGTGTGTGTGTGTGTATACGGATATACATGCTTGTTGCTCCCTCCATTAGACCACAAGCTGTTTACCTGCAGAGAGACTGTTTCATTCTTTGTATTTCTGTCTCCAGAGCCTAACACTGTTTCTGGCACACAGCAAACACTTAAGAAATGTTTGTTGCTTGACTGATGATCTATTAGAAGAGGCAAAAAATTTGCTTGTGCACCAATATTTCTAGACAAGCCTGAACTACATATACTCCATTTTTTCCAAGGGACAGAAATCAAATTTGTGCCATTCAAAGTGAGAGAGCAACGACCAGATGCCTTTCAGAACACCAACCTGCAAAAAGCATTCCTGTTCTTCTTACCAGGTAAGAAAGTACATATTCAAAGACACGATGGCATGTCCCCTGCCAAGCCAGCCCAGCCCATTCCCTGGGAAGTTAGAACACTGGGCTGGCATCTAGTGAGGATCAGGCTATTACTGCACCCCCACTTCTAGAACAGTGAAAACAGGGTGTATTCCTGGCTGCATCAGAACATCTGTTACCCGTGTGTCTGTCCTAGGGGAAAGTCCCCTAGTACTAGAAGTTGAAAGCACAACTTTGATTTACTTTAAAGGGAGAGATGAACCTTCATGGACTTTCTCTTCCATTCAATGAAAAGCAGCCAAATGTCACCTGTGACTCCTGTTTTTTTAGACTTCATTCATTGGGAACAAAATAGACCAGAGTTAGACATCACACTTGCGATTTTGTTAGGGTAGGAAACTCTCTCTTCCAATTCAATTCAACAGCTTCTCTGCAACTTATTGTCTTAGAGAGGTGCCTTGAGCACTAAGAAGTGACGTCATTTGCTCAGGATCATACAATCAGTATTTATCAGAGACAGGACTTGAACTCAAATCTCCCAGGCTCCAAGGCCAGATTTCTATCTACTTACTACACCACATTGCCTTCTCAGACCAGAGATAACCAATGAGATTGGATCTGGGTTTTATCTTCTCAATACAGATGGTTCTCACTTTACAAAAATTTGCATTACACAAATTCAATTTTACATAAAGAATTCAGAAAGAAATTCACATTCCAAAAAAAATCTATGGTAATGTCACTATACAGTACTGTGCACTCTTGGCTGGCTTTTCTACCTCTTACCCCCTCCCACCAAAACCCCTGCTCCTCAAGAAAACCTCCAAATGAACACAAAGCCACAAATGTGTGGAGTGACCACTACCATGCTGGATAGAGAGCTAGGCTTTAGACCTCTGGCACCAAGAGAGGAGACCTTTGCCCTGCTCTGCCACTGGCCTGCAGGTCCAGCCCCCATATGGCTGGCCCCAACCCCATGTGTTCCTTCTCCTTCTCCTGTTTCTCTGTTGCCAGCCCCCACATGTCCTTAAACTTCATGTCGACCACTCCCCTCCACATATAATTCCCAGAATAATATGTCTTCACTCCTGAGTTCCAGTGTTTTTGTTTGGTAGGTCAATTTGCTGCTAGACTGTGTCATCCTGGTTATGCTACAGGCCTAGCTCCTTCCAGAGCTTGGTATTTTCAGCTACTGGAAAATTCTTCAAGGCCTCCATTTGTTGGACTCCAGGTGGACTCTTCCTGCTTCCCTCCCTCAAGTCCGCAGGCAAATTCACATTAGGTAAAATTGATAAAAGTCCACTCATGTAAAGTGAAAATTGTCTGTACCACCTTTTCCCAGAAGCCCTGTGTGGTCTCCTTAAAAAGCTGCTACCCTGAGTGGAGAGGGAGGTGTTGCCATGTTATAAAGCACATAGAAGCCACCATCCCTGGGGCATGTTGACTGGCGTGGCTTTCAAGAGCAACATAAGGAACTGTTTGGAGGTGAAAGGGCTTTCTCTGCCTGTAACATGCGATCCCTCTGGGCTAAGACTGCAAGATTACTCTGGGCTCCAGGCCAGACATTCAGCTTGACAGAGCTGCCTAAGGGCAGGAGGGTGGCGGGGTGGGGAGGGTGATCCATAGGTAGGGGAAGGGATGAAAACAAGAAAAATGTGGAAAAACTGCAAAGCCCTACCCTTTGTTTGAAGTAGTCTCTTTCCTCCAGCGTCAGGGTGTCAGCTTTTGCAATGACTGGGACGATGTTGACCACTTTGCTCAGACGTCGCATGAACTCAATATCCAGTGGTCGGAGACTAGAAATGAATAATTTGACTTAGATAGGGATGATCAGGAAAGGGAGAAAAAGAACAGGGGTTTTAAGCCTCTCGGTCATGACATAGTAAGGGGAGAACATGATGCAGCTACCCATCTGGGCCAAAGCCTGTTTTCTATTGTGCTTCTTTGGGAAGGGTTCACTCAGTTGGGTAGAGCATGGTGCTAATGAGGCCATCATGGATTTGATCTTCATCCAAACCAGCTTGCTTTTACACAGAGGAAATATCATATTCCTTGGCCACAGGCTGCACTCCTAACCCTAGCCAGCTGCTTTCTACTCTGCACCTTCCCTGAATTACAAGAAGACTTGTGGAATGTGGATACTTCAGCAAAATTCATTTATTACCCTGTACCCAGTGTTCCCCCACCCCCAACATAAAACCTTTTTTAAGCTTAAGTAGCCAAAAATGTAGATATAGTTGGGTTTTGTTATTGTTTCAACTTAAATTCCAAATAAATTATTTATGAAGGAAATAAAAAGACCTTTAAAAGCACTTTCAGGAAACAGAGAATTTTGTGTATCTCAGGTGTAACCCATACTCAGCAATCCTGCTCTTCCATTAACCTGGTGAAGACTTGAGGTGGCTAATCTCCTAGGCTAGTCTGTCCTGAACATCAGCCCAAATGGAAGGCTCTGCTGTGGGGCTTTTTTATTGAGAGAAAACCAACAAAACAGCTGGGGGACATAGTAAATCAAGCCTCTTTTTTGCCAGGCCACCTGGATTCCATCCAAAGGATGCTTGCCTTCTGGCTCCACCCAATGTGTTTCCATTCTGATAAAGTGAAGCCCTCTCTCATCTCACCTTCCAACACCCTCAAGGATGAAATGTTCTTTTTACAGTTACTTCTGGCACCATTAGCAGAAAGTCAGAGGGGAACAAACCTCCAACCCCTGGATGGCTAATGCCACCACCACTCTCCTGGCTCCTGCCTGAGACTGTAAGCAGACTTATTCTTTGGAGATTTTTCATACTTGTAAGCATGGTACAGCCTGCTGACAGACCAAGTCCTATATTCCTTGGGACCTTCTAAACTTCTGCTTGACAGCACATAAAGAGGTAAAATAGTCAAAGCAAACTAGCACAGGCCCAACCAGAATGCGGAAGAAATCGGCCTGGGCTTAAAAGAGTTAAGTAAGAATTGTGAACAAAAATGAGATCTTGTCTTAGTTCTACCACCTGCAAGCTGTATAAGTAAGCAATTTCTCCTCTCTGGTCCTCTATTTCTTTATTCATAAAATGGGGGGAAGGATGGATCAAATAATCTTTTTTGGGGGGTGGGGAGGCAATCAGGGTTAAGTGACTTGCTCAAGGTCACACAGCTATCAGGTGTCTGAGGATAGATTTTAACTCAGGTCCTCCTGACTCCAGGACCCATCCTCTATCCATTTTGCCATGTAGCTTCCCCTGGATCAAATAATCTTTAAAGACCCTTTTCAGCTCTCATTCTATGAGATTAAAATGGTTTTCTCACAATGCTTCTCTTTTCTTCCAATAATAATACCGAAAACTAGAATTTATATAATATTTTAACACTTGCAGGTTACTTTACATGTTCTCTCATTTGGTCTTCACAAAAGCCCCAAAAGGTAGGTGCTGTAATTATTATTCCCATTTTATAGATGAGGAAACGAAAGCTCAGAGGTTGTGACAGAGTCGCACAGGTAGTAAGCAGAGTTTGAACCCAGACCTTCCTGATTACAAATCTAGCATTCTCTCCACTGTGTCATCTAGCTGCCTCAAGGAAACCAATGCAGTATATTATTGCTGCTAAACAGTATTGTCATAATTATTACTTTTCTACCTTCCATGTATCCTGAGCAACAAGGATGGGAAGACTTCTCTAGAAGCATACATACAATAAGAATCAGAATCTCTCATGAAAAATTAGCAGTAAGATTAGGGTCCTTTTCTCATTTCCCAGTTTTTCCCTTATAGGCTACTAGTATCTAGGTCATTAGGTCTGAAATGGCTTATTGCTGAACTAGCCAACAGTGCTATTTGGGGAATACAAGATTAGTCACTTGGCTCTGAACAGGCAGGATAATTTTGGGGTAAATGGATGAAACAAAAGGATTTACGAAGCACTTCTTGTGTGCCAAGTGCTGGAGACAGACAAAAAGTGAGACAGTTCCTTTTTGCAAGCCCTGATGAGCAGTTAGCAAAGCCTGGTCTGGGCCCTTTCTATCCATGGGCATATGGTTCTCAAATCCTGACACTGTTATGGACCTGGGGAAGGAGGAAGGAATAGGGACCAATGACCTCACTGTTGGGTCTGGGCATTTACTTTCTCACAAAGGCCTCAAGTTTGAGCTTCCTGTCCTCTTGGTAGGCTCTTTTCTATGGCTGGAATACTAAAAGGCCACATTCATTTCCCACCCTCCAACCCCCACCCCCCTGTTCAAAATAAACCCCAATAAACAAAAAAGCTTCCCTACATACCAAATACAGTTAGTAGTGCTTAGGTAAAGCTGACAAAAAGAGCTATTCTTTAGATTTGTATTAGTTTGGGTGAGGGAGATGAGGTGTTGGGGGAAAGTGGGCACAGACTTTAGATACCTCCCCCCCCCCATATGGGTTTTGAGGCAGTATGATTTCTCACTTAGGAATCAATGAATCATAGATAGAACTAGGAGGAACCTTCAAGGTCATTGAGACCAGAAGTGTCACACAAACTACTCAGATGGGGCCCAAAGCACTCCTGATTGGAGCCAGAATCAGATTAAAATGTATTTAGGGAATATTGAACAAATAATGAAAATACAATAAAATATAGATGATATAAAGTTTTCAAATTTCATCAATATGCAACCCAGAGGGATCCTTAACTATGCATTCCTGTTGTTCAGTAATCCTAGTCACGCTCATCTCTTTGTAACCCCATTGGGGTTTTCTTGGCAAACATACTAGGGTAATTTAATATTTCCTTCTCCAGCTCATTTGACAGATGAGGAAACTAAGAAAAACAGAGTTAAATGACTTGCCCAGAGTTACACAGCTAATAAAATGTCTGAGGCTAGATTTGAACTCAGGAAGATGAATCTTTTGACTTCAGGCCCAATAATCTATCCACTAGATACCCAACTAAGGATTAGTGGTCCCATTCCGTTTAAGTTTGACACCACTGATCTAGACTAACACCAGGATATTCATCATCAACCTTTGCAGATAGGTTAACTATAAAGCCCCTCTACTACCCAGCTTTCAGGCAAGCACATAAGGAATACAGATGGAATCTGCTTCTACTCCATATGACAACCCAGTGCTGGTAAAGTTCTGGGGCATGAGTGGGAAAGAGAAGATATAATCCTCAGCATCCTTTCCATAGATAACTCAAGATAAATCCTGAGGAAAGGTTTGCAGGGGAAACTCATGGTCAGCAGAAAATGGTATTATATTCAGTACAGAAAGCTGAGAACCAGGAAATCTAAGTTTTAGTCCTGGGCTTGGCCCTGTATGGCTGAATAATCTTGAACCTTAACTTCTGGGTCTCAGTTGCTTTATACCTGATGAGACACAGTGTCAAATTCAAAAAGAAATGGATCCCTGCAGGCTGCTTATTGACTTAGAAAACTACAAATTAACATTACCTATGTTGTATTGTATTTTTATTTATTTTGTTAAACATTTCCCAATTACATTTTAATCTGGTTCCAGTACACTTGGGAGTTTTGGAGCCTTATGAGGCCCAAGAGCTCCTCTGATCTAGAGGATTCCTAAGGTCCTTTCTAGCTCCAATGATTTCTATGACTGCAATATTTTGGCCTATATAACAAGGTCCCAAAGATGTAGGTCTCCCTTATACATACGAGTGGCCAGTGGCAGGAATGAAGTAGATGCAGCAGTGCACCCGGGTGTCTGGGATCCTCTTCTTTCGGTTGATGTTAATTTCCTCCTGAAGGTATTTCTCATACTGATCATTGATGAACTGCATGATGGGTTGCCAGCTGTGCAAAGAAGTGGGGGTGAGTAACAAGTTATTTTTCTGAGTGTGTGTAACACCAGACCTAGAATTTCCTCATTATCAGGCTCAAGGAGAAAAGATTTATCCCCCATTTCATCCAATGTTTTGGCAGGTTTCTGGAGAACTAATCTGGAGCTTAGACAGCAAGCTTAGAGCAGTGAGGCATGTGCTTAGTGGTCTGTTAGATTATGCTGATAGTTTTCCACTTTTATCTTTAACTCCAAACTGTGATCAAAACATTATAAATTCCCTAGAGCTTTTACCCTCTTTCTAAGCATATTCCATGCTCCTCTGCCATAAAATTATAGGAATTTATTGAATGGTACAGCTCTGGGTCACACCCCTCAAGTCATCCCCCACCATTGGTCTTAGTATTAGGGAGAGTGAAGCTAAAAAAAAAAACTGTTTTTGCCCTAGAGCTGATGGCCTCAGCTATGGTCCTCAAGAGTTTCAGTCTTTTTTTGTTTTGTTTTGTTAAAAGGGCATTAGATGCCAGAATAACTGTCTCTACTACTCAACGGTAGCTGAACTTGACCCTTACAGGCAGTCAGCAAAGTCCTCATCAGCCCCAGCTTTGGAGGACAAGACTTCACATCCCCATTTTTCTCCCACCATCCACCAGCAGGAATCCAACCTGAACATGAATCTTGGGGCTTGGAATACTCACCAGTTTTCATTGTTAATGTGATCCCCAAAACCTGGTGTGTCAATCACAGTCAGCTTCATCCGGACACCCTTCTCCTCAATTTCTGCAAAAGAAGACAACGGTATCTTGAAACTGGTAGAGAAGATCTAAAGGGAAATAAGGTAGTTTTCCCTTTGGGACTCAAAGAGAGGAACAAGTAAGTTCTTTCCAGTTTGGAAGTTGTGACTTTTTGCTGACAGAGAGGAAAACAGCTGAAGGATGGCAGGGGCTTCAGTAAGTATTCTGGTAATACCTCAGTCCTGAAAAGCAAAGGTCTAAGATAATCCCACCTTCACTTTATCTTCCTCTACATGGATAGACACGATGCTTCTACTCATCAGCATGAACTTTTCTTATACCCTGAATTCTTTTAACAGGACTAATGTCAGAGGAAGTAGAGTGTAAGTAAGGACTGCTTCACAATTTTTAATGAAATACTTCCTTTGCCTATACAGAGCAAGACTAAACCAAGAGTCTTAAAAGATAGCAAAGGGAGTCACTGACCTTTACAGGTCTATTGTCAGGGTATAAAATTAAGACTTTGTTTCATTCAAAGAGTCCCTTCTCCAACACTTAACTCTCCTCAAGGATAAGGAATAAGTTCATCTGACTTATAAAATGCCCATATCCCCATGATTCCAAGGATCATGATATCTTTCTGTAGGTAATGTTCATTGAGAGAATGATATCCTACCCTACTCAAGCCCCCCATCCTTGTTTTCACCTGTCTCCCCAGGAGAATACAGCCTGAGGTCTCACCATGAGTGATGGATTTGATCTCAATGGTTTTGGGGATCCGTTCTTCCGAAACTGGTTGGACTGATTTCCGACTGACTTTGGACTTGAACAGAGTGTTGATTAATGTGGATTTTCCTAAGCCGCTCTGACCTGGAAAGGATAAAGGCAAGCTGAGTTAGTCAGGATTCTATGTTGGGTTATATTACACCGGAGTCTAGGAGCCTGGCATTCTGGCATTTCTGCTTTGAAGATGGCATCTATCTCCTTATGACTTCAGGGTTCTTTCATATTTGGTCCAATTTGGCTCACCAGTTTTTCATAAGAATACTCAACTTCAGTCATCTATGGGTTCATATTTCATGCCAAATCACCACATAAAGAAATTATTACCAATTAAGCATGAAGACCACCTTGGGAAAAAAAAAAACATCTATCTTGTTGCATCAATCAAGAAGAAGATAGTTAAACATGGAAAACTTAAGGATTCCCAGTGGCATGATAGAGAGACTGGCATGTTGCAGTGGAGACAGTGCTCCAGTTGGAATCATGAGACCTGGCTATGACTATCTTCACTGCCTATGCCACCTTGGGCAAGTTATTTCACCTTTCTCAGACTCAGTTTACTCACTGGTAAAATGAGGGGCCTTGATCTATAAGGCCAATCCTGCTGTTCCAATTCAGAGAAAAATCTCTAAATAGGGTCATCTCTTTCTAGAAAACCTTTGTGGCAAGACAAATATAAGTAATTATTGTTTTTCAGTCATGTCTGACTCTGTGTGACCCCATTTGGGGTTTTCTTGGCAAAGATACTGGAGTGGTTTACCATTTCCTTCTCCAGCTTATTTTACAGATAAGGAAAATGGGGCAAACAGGGTTAAGTGACTTTCCCAGGGTTACACAGCTAGTAAGTGTCTGAGGTCATCTTATTGATTCCAGGTCCAAACTCTATCCACTATGCCACTTAGCTGCCCTCTGAAAATATAAAACTGAAAGGAGTCATAGGTGTAAACCAAAAAGAGGAATGGTTTAAAGAGACAGAGGAAGCAACACAGCTATGAATTGGACTAGGTGGTTTTTGGAACTTGGATGCAGAGCCCTAGCAGAGGGTTTCTCCCTTATGAGGCTGCAGCCAACTTCTAGCTGACCCCATTCCCCATCCCTCAAATTCATCAGCCAAAATCCCATCCAAACAATCCTCATGCATTCCTGACCTCCTTGGTTAAGGGAAGGCTGGGGGTAATCCCAGCTCTGGATTGTTTGTATACTTAGCATAAACAGCCTGCAGCTGAAGGGCAAGACTGTAACTGGTTGAGGAGGTGAAAAAAAAAAACCCACAACACCCCAGGCTGAAATCTGAACTGGGGTCATTTGGAAGGCCTGAAGCACAGCAGAGATTGTCCTTTGCAACTGTCCCTCAGGGCTATGGGCAATGCAACCACTGGCCTCATGCCCACATCCTCAGGCTAGACATGGAAGCTGACCAGGCAGATGAAGACCAGTCACTGCTTGTTTGCTAATGCCTACCCTAGCAGTTCTAGTATGAACCTCTTTGCTTAGGATTCCAAAGGTCTTTTGAACTCCAGGACTTGCATCCTCCATCACAAGTTCTGAGGTAGACATGTACAAAAGTATTTATAGCAGCTCTTTTTTGTGGTGGCCAAGAATTGGAAATTGAGGGGATGTCCATCAATGGGGGAACGGCTTAACAAGCTGTGGTATATGAATGTAATGGAATACTATTGTGCTATAAGAAATGATGAACAGAAAGACTTCAGAAAAACCTGGAAAAACTTACATGAACTGATGCTGAGTGAAATGAACAGAACCAGGTGAACACTGTACCAGTAACAGCCACAATGTGCGATGACTGACTTTGACAGGCTTATCTCTTCTTAGCAATGCAAGGATCTAACACAACTCTAACACAAGGATCTAACACAAGTTCATGATGGAAAATGCTGTCCACATCCAGAGAAAGAACTATGGAGTCTGAATGCAGATCAAAGCATATTATTTGCCCTTTCTTATTTTGTTTTGTTTCTTCTTTCTCATGATTCCTCCCACTAGTTCTAATTCTTCTTTACAACATGACTAATATGAAAATATGCTTAATATGAATGTATATGGAGAGCCTATAACAGACTGCACACCATCTTGGGGAGAGAGAGAAAATTTAAAACTCAAAATCTTATGGAAGTAAATGTTGAAGACTAAAGATAAATTAATTAATTTAAACAAAAAACAAACACAAGTTCTGAGGTAGGTTTTGGACAAAGGAGAGAGAATAGTTACTCTCTCTCAAGCAAAGATCAAGGACTGAAAGAGGTAGGCCCACCCCACTTCTCTCCTTCCTCTATGATCAAGAGGCCACCAGGCACCATGCTGGTAGATTTTGAAATAAAGACTTATTAATACTATTTAGCAAATGAAGCATAGGAATGAATGGGTATGTCTACACTTCCTCAGGCACTAGCTTTAATTCTGTCCTTGCCCACTTTCTTCCAACTCATTCCCCTCCTCCAAAGGTAATTTCTATTGTTTATTTTTAAAAAATCCATACATTTCCTATCCTAAGTGCCTTATTCAGAACTCACTAGAAGACAACATTTGCCACAGGAGATTGATCATGTCAAATAGCATCTATAGATGGGGTTTCCTCATGAATGATGTATTTTATCCCACTAATATTTCTTTGGGGGGTGGGGAGGAGCCTGGCTTTAGGATCTAGGGTCAGGATTAGGCATTTAACAGAGAATCCTAGACCAAATCCCTAAATGCCCTGCTTTAAATTTGGATTTGGGAAGGCTGAGAAAAATAGTGACATGGGAACCGAAAACTGAATCAAAGCAAAAAATGCAACAAGTATCTCTAACAGGTGAACATATGTAATGTTGTTCCTCAGGCATGTAAGAAATGCTCAGTGCTCAGACAGGTAGAAAAATTATAGTCTCTGTGTTGAGAAGGGCTTCAGAGTTTAGCTGAACCACTGTTTACCCAAAGAAGAATTAAAACCAAACACCTGAATAAAACATGCAAAAAAGCCAGGTAAACAAATAGTAGGTTTGTCAATAAATAAAGCAAATAGTTTGCCCCCGCCCCAAAAAAATCTCACTTAAACACTGAAAAGGGGTCCTAAGCTGCCTCCCCCCCACCCGCACATACACACCAGGTCATTTCCATTTTCAGCTAAACTGAACCCTGACCTTTATTCTTCTTAGTGACCACCTCCTTCCACTAGCCACAGTATTTCCTGTAAGTTCTCTTGGGCCTGGGGCCCCAGGAAAGGTTTGAAATGATTTTATTCCTAGCCAGCCTCACCGCAAAGCAAAGCTGCTTCAGCTTACTGAAAACTTTTAAAGCCCAAAATTAGGTGTGTATGTAGAGGTGGAGAGTATCATGATGGCCCAAGCTTAAAATTCAGCACCAGATTTTCCATTCTCTTTTGGATTGTTGGGGGAAAATCTCTGCCAGAAGAAGGTGGCAGCTATAATAATCCCCCTCCTCCATACTTGCCCTCTTTTTGCCAAGGACAGCACCAAGCTTCCGTTCAGGCCACTATTGTCAGGCCCTCTTATCATTTTCTTGCCTGGACTATGACAATTGTTTCCTAAGTGGTCTCCTGACCACTCAGGACATGTTGTTATCTTGTTATTATCTTACACTTATCAGATTCTGGCACACAGTAGGTACTTAAAGAGTACTTGCTGACTTGCCTTTCAACCCATCTTCCACATAGCTAACAAGATAACTTTTCATGTTTCTCCTCTTCTCAAGAAAACTTGCAGTTGTCTCTATGATAAAATATAAACCCCACAGAGTTTATTTTATCTTTCCAGGCTTATTTCAGGTTATTGAACCTGAAACATATTCACCTACTTAATGTTCCCTAAACTCCACAGTCTATATTCCATCTGCATGTTTTTGAACAGACTATTGTGCCTTCTTGGATGCTTCCTCACTTCCGCCTCATAGAGTCTCTGGCTTCTTTCTAGGCTGAGGTATTCCCTTTGAGATTACCTTCCATCTGCTGTCTATCTCTTGTACGTAGCTAGCTATTTACGTTGTCTCTTCCATTAAAACCTGGGCTCCTCAAAGCAGGGACTGTTTGCACTTTCAACTGTATTCCCAGTCCTTTTTTGATTGATGGAAGACTCATCTCATGTCAATTCCTACACAAAGCCTTTCCTGACCTCCTAATCTTCCTTCTATTTATTTACATCATGAATCCCCTTAACTCCTAGCAATCTTTTAAGCTACCTGAGGGCAAGAACTGCATTTGGGAGTTTTGTCCTTCTATCCTCAGTGCCTTGACATAGTAAGCTTTTCATAAACCTATGTTGGATTGGAAGGTATTGTGAGCCAGCATAGTTGAATGCTGAGTATGAAGACAGGAGCACCTTCATTTAAATCCTGCTTCAGATGCTTACTACCTAGGCAAGTCACTTATCCTCCCAGTTTACTCATCTGCAAAATGGGTATGAAATCTTTATCATTTACCTCCCAGGGTTTGTATGGGAATCAAATGAGACAATATAAGTAAAGTGCTTTGCAAATCTTCAAGCACCATGTAAATGTCTGTTACTATTGTTAGAATCACATTTCATTATCCTATTTTATGAAGTTTAAGGGAAAGCAGTCCAAGGACTAGTTGCCATCTTGTTATTATCGTACACTCAACGTTCTGCTTAGTATCACATAAGCTGTTAAAATGACTGTCCCTGCAATGTTGTTATGAGTGTTGGAATGTCAACTCCTCTTCTCTGGAACCATCTTTGCTTCCACACTGGAAATAGCTTTGGGGCAACCTGAGTAACAGATGGGACAATAGGGATGACGTACCTCAGAATTTTAATTTCTTCTGATAGGTCTCTGTATTTTTAAAGCTTTTCATTTAATGTAAGTGGAGATTGTGAGCAGTGGGTATGGCAAATTAAATTTTAAAACTCTGTTCTTAAGTTTTTAAGGATCCATGCCGTGTCTGGGCAGTTGTAAGCAACAGTTCTATCTGTAATGATGCTCTGCTTTCAATACAATTTGTTTATTGGATTCTAAAATACATTTGGGGTTTCTCTTTGCAATATAATGGTTCTCATCTTTTTGCAATCAGGTTTGGATAAAAATAATTCAGAGACAAATCATTATCCTAAGGACTATTATACAAATGGGTCAAATTATTTTTAATGGCTGAATAAAAATATTGGGATCTAAGCTCATCATCTCTTATCTCACTGAAAGGATCACTTGTACAGTTATAATAGTATTCAGAATAACAGTGATGATGGGGCACTCCAGGTATTTGCTAGATGTGTGACTTTGGGAAAGTCACTTAACCTCTGTTTGCCTCAGTTTCCTCAACTACAAAATGAGGATAATAATAGCACCTACTTCCCAGGATGTTGTGAGGATCAAATAAGATACTGTTTGTAAAGCCCTTAGCACCACACTAGGCACAAAGTAGGCACTATATAAATGCTATTATTACAATGATAAGGCATGTCTTATTCTGTTCCTACATGACTCTGATTTTTTCTGTCAAATCTCTAGACTTTGAAAGCTTTTTCTGTTTCATTTTCCATACAGGGACATCTACTTAAAAATTTACTCAACTTTTTAGAGATCAATGTTATATCCAGGTGATGGAGGTTGGGAGTGGGGTAATAGTTCTAGATATAATAATGGTCCATTTCCAGCAGTTTATTGGGTTCTCTAGGATTTTTCTGGTTTCTATTCATGGTTTGGGATTTGTTGATTTTTCAGTCTATGACAGATACCAAGCTTTTGATGTAGAATTCCAGGTACCAGATCATATCTTACTAGATACATGGTAGGTGCCAAATTTTTGCAGCCTGCACTGACATGTTGAAGATTCTTTTGTCTCCTTGTTTTAATCTATGTTGATCTGCGAGCAGGGACATAAACTAAATTGACACCGCAAATCCTATTGTTTTCCACAAACAAATCTACAAGACTCAACCATTTGCCAGATGCTTCTTTGTTGACATTTTGTCTGCTAAATGCAAGTGAATTTCATCTAAGTAGGAACCTTTTGGTTCCCCTCTTGGATCTTAGTTGTTTCAAAGGCTCCATTCAGATGTAAACCACTTTGGATTACAGTAGATGAATCTAATAATGCATATATGTTACCAGTCTTTTCTACTGCTTAGTGAAGTTACATATGCTTGTTCCAAAAGCATTTCTGTAGGTTTTTGACTTATTATGTGGCATAAGAATTTCTATCAACTCCCTTCATTTTGGGTGCAAAGCACTAATCTTCTCTGCCTTAAGAGTGATAGGTTATGTGTTTTGTTCTTATCATGCAAATTTTTGTTTAATATATGTCACAGAACTGTTATGGTATACTTTATGTTTTCTGAAATGTAGGTTAAGACTGGTATTGGGTGGGTGTTAATTGCTTCAAATGTGTTCTTCCCATTCAGCTTTGATTTTAGAATTCTGATATGTTTCTTAATAGCCACAGTCTTCCCTTTGATACCTTAATGTTTAATATATGTTGCCTGGATGAGATCAAGATGGATCAGCTTTATTCACTGGTTCAATGAGACACTTGGATTCAAGCTCAAAGCCTTCAATCTCTGTCTTTCCTTTGGTGTGTTAGGAATATTATATTTATTGAATCCAAAAATCATTAGGTTATCAATGGAGAAAGATTCCATGAGAAGAAAGTGAAATGTGTTGTTGTTTTTTTTCAGTAGAGCCACAGAATCAGTCAACAAGCACCTACTTTGTTTTATTTATTTATTTATCATTTTATTTATTTAGCACCTACTATGGGCTAGGAACTGTGCAAAGCACTGGATGTTATCCATGTACATCAACTGATTACTGAGCTGTTTCAGTTTGACTCTTGTAGTTTTTAAGCCACTTTGAGTTCTATCTAGGAGAAATGACTGATAACGAACGTAAGACTAAACAGAACCATTATGGGCTTAAACAGTCTCTCTGAAAAAATGCCATGTTTTATAACAACTGCTCTCAACATTACTGTGTTGATGACACATCTCAAAGAGAGAACAGATCTCTGTGGATATTAAATACACTAGCATTCTTACCATACTTGGCTCTATTTTGTATATTGTTATTATTTTTTGTTATTATTAACATTATCATATTCTTAGCAACTCAACTAGCTCAAACAAAATTAATCTGGGGGGGAGAGAGAGTGTGTGTGTGTGCGTGTGTGTGCGTGTCTGGAAGAGAGAGATAAGACTAGGGGGAAGGCAAGACGCACCAACCACCATGATGTTGAATTCAAAGCCCTGCTTCATGGCTTTCCGCCTCATCTGCTCCAGGATGGCATCAATTCCCACATAGCCAAAGTCAAGGGTAGCCTTCTCATTCCTCTGGGGCATGGCTTGCTTTAGCCCAGCATCTCTGGAGTTATCTGCCATCATGCTGGTATGGCTGGGAATTGCCTCGGAGGCTGTGGGGAGAAAAGAGACATTAGGGATGAAACTCAGATGCTCACTGATTATGGTCTATAAATACAAGTAAAGCACTATAAGAAATGAAGAATAAGAATTCAGAGGAGAGAGTTACATGAATTCAATATGCAAAATGAAAGCCATCATGTAAGTGGGAGAAGAATAAACAAAAGAATTAAACATTGTGTATTTGTAATGACCAAGTGTGGCCTCAAAGAAGAGATCAGAAAATGTACCTCATTCTCTTTGCAGAGGTGGGGGACTGTGTGTATGAAATAGTACATATACTGTCAGACTCATTTGACGCATCAGTTTTGCTTTTTTCTTCTACTTTCCTTTTCATTCTTTGTTAAAAAAAGATTGACTTGGGTAGAGAAGGGAGAGAGAGGGATACATTCTGAAATGAAATCATTGTATACATCTGGAGCTGTGGTATAAAGTTTAAGATGTGCATTGCCCTGAGATCCTAGATCCAGAGGGCAAAATAGTAAATCCACTATCACTTCCCTAAAGAGATCCCAAATTGAAAGCACTAAGCAATAGTGTTTCCAAATTCCAGGATTATCAGGTCAAGGAGAAAATACTGCCAGCAGCCAACAAGAAACTATCTAAATATCAAGGGACTCTAGTCAGGATCACACAGGACCTTGCAGATTCTACATGAAAAGATCAGAGCGATTGGAATAAGATATTGCATAAGGCAAAGGAGGTTGGACTACAAGCAAGGATTAATTACCAAGCAAAATTAAGCATAATCTTTCAGTCAAGGAGATAGACATTCAATGAAATAAGGGATTTCCAGATCTTCCTTATGAAAAGGCCAGAGCTCATTAGGAAATTTCACTTTCAAATACAAGACTCAAGAGAGGCATAAAAAGATAAAAAGGAAGAGAAAAGAAAAAGAAAAAGTTATTTAATATCTGCAAACTATTTACATCCCTATATGGGCATTATCTCCCTCTAAATGAGTACCTGAAAAGGCCATCCTAAAAAGGCCAAGGTCTCCCCTTGCATCCTGGGCCATCTCCAGTCAT
Source organism: Notamacropus eugenii (assembly GCF_028372415.1). Classification (NCBI taxonomy): domain Eukaryota; kingdom Metazoa; phylum Chordata; class Mammalia; order Diprotodontia; family Macropodidae; genus Notamacropus; species Notamacropus eugenii. The sequence goes on along the minus strand of NC_092873.1, from coordinate 318,271,722 downwards.
CCTGATGCATTGATGAATATCTGGACCCAGATGACTCAGGAGGAGAAAGTGAGGTTGGTGACCTTGCACAGCCCTGCCTCACTCAAAACAAAGTCAACTGCAAGGCATGTCAGAGTTTTTCTGATGTCATGGTCCTCTTCGAAAACAAAGGATGAACACAGTCGAAATGTAATTTCTTTTCAACTTTCCAATTTTCCCAGTAGTCTAATAGTGCTTGCCTTTGGGTTTACAGAACACATTATTTCTGGATCTGTCTTACCTACTTACCTACTCTGTTCTGCCAATCAACTTTTCTTTTTTTAAATCAGTACCAAATTGCTTTTACAATTACTGCTTTATAGTTTGGTGTGAGATCTGGTCATGCTAGGCCCCATTCATTCCTACAAGCTTCCAGTATTTCCCTTGAGATATCAGATCTTTTCCTTGAATTTTGCTGTTATTTACTCTAATGCTACAAAATATGACAATCAGCATGGCATAGTAGATAAAGAACTGGTCTTCAGTCAAGATGATGTGGATTCAAGCCTTGTCTCTGACACACACTGGCTGACTTTAGGCAAGTCAATGAACCACTTAGTGGACCAGGTAACTCTCTAAAACTCTCAGTGGCAGAAAATATATATATGTGTATACACATTTATGTTTATAATAAACACCTCTCATTCCTCACTCTTGTAAGGTATTGACCGGTATTTGTGGAGAATTTCCTTATTAGGAAATATCCATGAAATAACAGGTCCAGCTCCTATCCCCTTTAAAGCACTTCCTCGGTAGTCTGATTGGTAGGTTCTTACTGTTTCTTGCACTGAACAATGCACTAAAATCTAGCATCTCTACTTGCTCTTAGTTGTTCTACATTCGGAGTTATCATTCTTAAATTGCTTTGTTCTCACATGTTCTAGAAGCTGTAAAGGAAAATCATTCTTGTATTCTGGTAGCAATGACCATAAAAGGAAGAAAAGGGGCTATCAATAAAGAAGTTACACGGTCGGTATCATTCTAGTTTTATAAAGGCAAACATAGGCTCAGAGAAACAAAGAGTCAGTCATGTTAAGAAGAGAACTTATTAACAGTAATAGTATTAAAGTAACTAGTAATTTAGGTGCCCAGGGCAAGCAGCACAAAAAACAACCTCCTAAAAAGCAGCTTTATAATTCATGATATGAAAATAATTAAAGAAGTAATTAATTAAAATAAACTTAGTTAAGCAGGACAAGGAAGTAGTGACTGTAGTAGTTAACAAATTAACACTAGCAATATTGTGATCTGGTAGTTTTGTATTTTAATAATTATTCTTTGCTAAGTTTACACAATAGGACAATTCATTTCAGCGTCTGGTTTGTGGTTTCTGTGGCCCTTCTTATTATAGGTGTAAAGATATATTTGCTTCTTAAAATTTAATAACTGCAAGGTCGTAATTCCTCTGGAGAATGTAAATGAATCAATACTGCTGCTACAGGACATACACACACAGACATGCACGCACACACACACACACGCACGCAAATAATTAAGGCCTCCTTCCATCCCTTACCTTTGTTAGGATCTTGGTATGTTAGAAATATATTGTCTCATTCCTGCAGATTCTGAGTTGGCATTCTCATGTAGAATACTGAGAGGAAAAGGAACATCTCCCTCCATAAGCTATCTGATCCTTAATCCAGGAGAACAACCCAGAGTCATCCTCCCAGCATGCATCTTGAATTCCCTGGGAAGATTCATGCTCATATCAATTGGCTAGTATCTTGCTTCTTGCTAACTTTTGCTTTCACTCTGCAAAACTGCTTAGAAAGTATCCTTTTTCTTTTCACAATAATGATATGATAGATGTATCCCTCTGTGCTCAAAGGGCCTCATATCATAAAAAAGACCCTCCACACATTACCCTTGTTAGTTAATTTTGAGTAGAGGGAAACAGTTTTGATCTCACACTCTCCCCTCAGGTGATTACTGTGTTCAAAGATCTGAAAGTGTAGATCTCAAAGAAGAAGCAAAATGGTCACCTGGTTGTCCAATTACCATCCCAGAACACAGGTAAAGGAGGTAATATCTCTAACATGCGTCAGAGATTGGACTTTTTCTGCACAAAAAGGGAATGCTGGGAAACCATCTTATGGACAATCACTCCTCCTCCTACCACCTCATTGCCCTTTCATACACACACACACACACACACACACACATAGTTGGATGAATATTTAGGGGACCACATGATCTCAATTCCCCTTTCCAGGCACCCTCCAAAGGTTTCATGGTTGTATGGAATATCCTTTAATAAATCCTCTTTATTCTCTGTACATGGAAATCTTTTCCTTTTCCATTCTCCAGTGTAGAATGGATTACCACATAATTACTCATTTGCTAGCAAATGAAGGAACTGAAATGGATAGGAGAAATGGATCAAGTTGCCTCATTTTTAAACTCTTGAAAGCCTTCATTCTAGTTGTTATAGTGAATAACCCTCATTTGGCATGTTATCAGGAACAATCCTACCTCCCCTGGCTTGTTGAATACTACTCTCTCTCTGGGCATCACTGTCTACAAAGGAAGTGAAGATTTACCATGTATGAGATTTGAAGGCATAATTTCCACCTCACTACATCTGGTGAGCCTCCACAGATAGATACTCACAGAGTCTCAGTCCATGGGGAAAAAAACCCTGTCTATGTCTCTTCATTCTGTAGGAAAATCCTGATGTCTACTAACCTCAGGAAAGGTAGTAAGAGTCTCTACCTGCTAATTCTAATCACAAAGGCCCTACACAAACAAGAAAGCCACAAGTCAGCAGAAATACTTAGAGGGTAAAGAAGCATCCGCTGGAAAATAAAGACACCCAGGAAGCCACAAGATCCAGAGCTGGGTGAAGAATCTGGTTGTCTCATGTTTAAAGGCAGGTTGCAACAGTCCTTGCTTCCATTAGGACTTACCAAAAAAAAAAAAAGTGGTGGAAGAGAGAGAGGAAGATAGATAGGAAGATAGGTAGACAGACAAACAGGTAATCATTTATTAATATGTGCTAGGCATTGCACTGAGCACTGCGGATATAAACAAAAGCAAGAATGACAACCCCTACCCACAAGGGAACTTGCATCTACTGGTAGAAGACAATACATAAAAGGGAGCCAGGATGGAGGAAGCAGGGGAAAGGCTAGCAGAGAGTCAACTGAGAAATGAAGTGAAGCATGGCGGGAATTCACACTGAAAGAGTAGTCCAGGCAGGCAGCTGGCAAAGAAGAGAAGTCCAGAGAGTCAAGGGGGAAGGTGAATCTATTTTCTAGTGGGCAAATTCCCCACTAATGAGGGAAAAGTGCAAAGGTAAGACAAGAAAACCAGACCTTGGATTAGAAAAAACAGACTGCTGGCAACGACACTCAGAGCTGAAAACTGGTACACAGCTGCAAATATCTTTTGCATGGGTTCCAGGCTCAGATTAACTGCCTATTAGACATTTAGAATTGGATACTTCAAACTTCGTATATCCAAAACAGGATTATCTTTCCCCCCAAAGAATACTCCTCTTTCAAATTTCTTTTCTTCAGTCAAGGGTACCACCATCCTTCCATTCACCCTTGTTTGGAAGATCCATGCCATCCCTGACCCCTCATTTACACTCACCCCATGTATGTCCAAGCTTTTGCCAAGTCCTGCTGATTCTACTCCTATATCTTTTCCATACCATCACCTTCACCCTACTCATAAGGCCTTTATGAAGTACCACTGATAAAATGAATCAAAGAATTACAAAATCACAGTATTTGAGAACTGGGAGTTTAGTGTCCATTTAGTCCAATCCATGCCCAGAAGGAATCTCCACTATAATACATCCTTTAAATGGCCATCTAGCTTTGGTTGGAAGATCTTCAAGGAGAGGGGATTTCTTGGGGCAGCTCATTTCATTTTGGACAGCTCTGTCAGGAAGCATCACGTGGCATCTAAGCTGACTTTCCTTCTTTCTAAGTTTTAACTATTGCTCCATCCTCTCGGTCCAAAAAGAATTAAGTCTACCTTGCCCTTCACATGATGGGGGTTGCTATTCCTTACTGTTCCTCCCCTGAGACTTTTTTCCAGGCTACACATCCCAGATTCTGTCACATGTCCCTCAAATGACACAGTCTCAAGGCCTGTTATCAGTCTAGTTAACCTCCTTTAGATACTCTCCAGTTTATCAAAACCATTCTTAAACTATGGCACTTAGAAGTGATGACAATCCTATTTCCGCTCTACTCTTGCAAGTCAAGTCAAGGTTTGCAAGCTCAGGATCAAATTAGATTCTTTTCACTATTGTATAACATATTTGTTTTCGAAGAAGACCATGACATCAGAGAAATGATGACATGACTTGCACTTGACTTTGTTTTGAGTGAGAGAGGGCTGTGCAGGTCACCAGCCTCGCTTTCTCCTTCTGAGACATCTGGGTCCAGTAACCAGATATTCATCAGGATGACTGGAGACGGCCCAGGATGCAATGGGAGACCTGGGCCTTCTTAGGCTGAACTTGCAGGTCAATAATACCTTCATATCATTTTTCAGTCAAATTTGTACTTGCAAAGGTGTTTTTATACCCAAGACTTAATATTTAGCCCTACTGAATTTCATTTATTTGACTCAGTCCTTTGTTCTAGCTTGTCAAGATCCCTAGCAATAAAATGAATGAACACAATCTCTTTTTCCTTATTATTCAACATTATTACTGTAATTAAGTAAGGGCAAGTCACTTCACCCTGTTTGCCTCAGTTTCCTCATCTTTAAAATGAGCTGGAAAAGGAAATGGCAAACCACTCTAGTATCTTTGCCAAAAAAGAAAAACACAAAACTCAGATGGGGTCATGAAGAGTCAGACAGGACTGAGATGACTGAACAACAACAAAAAAAGAATTCTGGCAAACAGGGAATGATCCATTTGTGGGGGGTGGGGTGCTTTTCTTGATCCTTCTAACTGCTAATCTGTCTTACACTACTTTGTATTTAATTATTCTGTATTCATTCTTTTCAGATTTATTCAATATATACTTATATGTGTATTTCTTGTTTTCCCCATTAGGATGTAAACTCCATTAAAGAAGGTGCATTCATGCTGTTCCTTTGCCAGGAAATAAATGATCCCTCTTCTCAGACCATAAAGTGTGGGGCCTTGTAAAGCCTAAGCCAAAGCTCTTTTCAGTATTTTTCTTTATGTACCTTTTCTTTACATACCTTGAGGAAGTGAAGGGTTATTTCCAAGAGTGTTTTAAGACCAGTAAGTTTGTGATACTCCATTTAATTTAACAAACAGTAAATGCTTACCCTGTATAAGACCCTATCCTAGATTCTTGTAATACAAAGATTAAAAAAACAACAACTCTTTGGTACCACCTTCAAGGAGCTCGATTTAATGGGAGGGAGTTCTGGCATCAGCCCTACTGTCCTCTTAGCCTCCTCCAAACTCAGCTAAAGACTCAAGATACAGAGTTTTCTGGGTGACCCTGCTTTTACCCCATAAGCTACTCTCCACACCTGGCTCATATTCCTTCTCCCCTTCATCTCCCCTCTCTCAGAATCATCAGATGACTGCTTTGGAGGAACAGTTAGAGTCCTCAAGGGACATCTACTTCAACCCTGTCATTTTACTTCAAGGCTCAGCTGAGGAGTGACTCCCTCTCTGAAGATTTCCCTGAATGCCCCTAATTGCTGGTGCTCTCTCCTTCCTGCAGTTACTCTACTAAATCAGAGTATAGAGATTATAATCTGCCTAGTACAATGTAAACAATGTAAAGGGGGGCAATTTGGGGGTTTTTGTACCTCCAGAATTTAGCACAGTATTTTGCACATTTTTTAAAGAAGTATGGACCTGTGATGTCATTGTAAGGAATTTTCAAACTCCCTCCACCAATGCATATTGCCAACTTCCCTGTAATTTACCTGGTTAATTGCCTTGCTGTGGTCACAACGGTAGTTCATGTAAGAGGTAGGGACTGAACCTAGCTCTCTATCCATGATACTACAGTAGCACTTAAACATTTGCTGTATCAAATTTTATGGGTCCCCCCTTTCCCTTTTCTAACTATACCATGTTCTCATTCCCTTCACAGCCCTTCTGGCTGATGAGCTTTCTTTGCTCTACCCCTGCTGTTAATTCAGGGCCCCACGGTTTCCTTTAGAAAAGCTTAAAGAGAAGAGACCACACAGGATGTTCTGTCACTTTCTTTTCCTGTCTCTTCCCAACCCCCCCCCCCCCAATCCCCCTCAGCATTCGCCCTTGCACCTTAGCGTCTTGGTTGGAGAGTACAAGGGGTGGGTGGTTTTGAGAGGGTGAGGTATGTATTCCACGGGCCCAGTGACCTTTCCCTTTTCCCGGCTTTCTGTTCCCTGCACAATATAGATCACACATGTTTTAGTCTAGAGATGAGCTGGATGCTTGTCTACCACCTGGGCTCTGGGCTGTGCCGGATGTGGTGGGTTGTTTATCACCACTTAATCAGTTCTCTGGTATGAAAAACAGCTTCCTCAAGAAACTTTGGCACCCCTGGTATTAACCATTGAGCAGTCCTCAGACACAACTTGGGGATTAAGGCATTTTCGCAACCTGACAGTCATTTAAGTTTTAAGATAAAATGGTTTGAGGTTTTTTTGTTTGTTTGTTTTTTAGGGGTTTTTTGCTTCCTAAATTAACTAGAAAGACTGAGGTCTAGAATGGTTGGTGAGAAACCCAGTCCTAAAGCCCCAGGGTCTTGCTCACTTGAGTTACCCCGCTCTCAGACTTGCCTAAAACAGTGTTGGCAAGGATAGGGGATGGCGATTGGACCAGTGATTTCACGGATACCAGAAATTTTGGCCTAAGGAAATTTCCTCTGACAAAGCAGGCCAACACTTTCATTGTAATCTAAAGTTTTAAAGAGTTGCCTGAAGGAGAGCTTAAGTGACTCGTCCCTGGTCACAAAGCCAGTATGTGTTACAAGTGGGACTCAAACCCAGGCCTTTATCCACTTTGCCAAGGCTGTATTGTTGGCAGAAATGGGCGGAGGGGTTGAAAATATGTGGGATAATTGGTTCATCACTTCTATTCAAAAAAAAAATACGGTTAGGTGTAGGCACAAATTTATCTGGATGGGACGATAGGTTGGAGGACAAAACTGATTTCATGACTAGAGGCAAGGTTCAAAAGAATGTAAGTTCATTGAGAGCAGGGACAGTTGCATCTTTATTTCTTTATCCAGAGTGCTTCCTAAATGAACTTAACAGATGCTTAACAAATGAATGTATTTAGACATTCACTAGCTTTGTGACCATAGGCAAAATGCTCTCTTCCAGACTCTTTCCCAAGCCACAAGATTGGAGAAATGGTACCTACCTGGACTGGGCTATTCCAAGGACTAATGTATGTAGAGACCTATGGAAGCCTTTACAGCCCACCACTACCCCCTGTGAAAAAAGAAAGAGAAGGGCACCCAGGCTCTTCATTGTCTCTGTGCCTCCTCAGCCTCAGGGAACCACAAAACCTGTTGGAGAAGGGTTCTCTGACCTGGCTCTGGAAAGTCTTCAGGGATTATGTTTTTGCTCCATTCCCCTCTCCCTCACATCCCCCCTTTCCCCTCCCGCAAATATTATTCCTTGGATTTCTAGCATCTTTAAATAAACAAAGAAAGAAAACTACATCTGGTTTAAGATCATGTGGCTTTTTAGGGGTCTGCTTCCTGAGCCTTTTCTAGGGGCAGTGGTTCAGACCTGACCCACGTGACTGAAAATTGTTTCCATCTGTCAGTGAGTCTGGGAGAGATTTTCCTCATCTGGGCTTGGCCCCTTAGCTCGGGGCTTCATATCTCTCCTCAAATCTCCCTTGATTATGCTTCCCTGTCACCCTTGACCAGACCATGTCAATGGAAAGGCTCAGCCCTCTGAAACTCCCTCACCTTCCTTAAGAAAGGTTGAAACCTAGGGTATTCTGGGGGCCCTTTGGGGAGTGAAGTTGAGGACAGGAAGAGTAAAGACCCATGGTCTCAGCTCCAGCTGGCTCCTTTGATAGCCACCACCGGCCACTTCAGAAACTCAAATCAAACCAAATATCCTGCTCAGAATAGTTTTTGCTTTAGAATAATTATTTAAAAACACACATGAGGAACCTCATTCCTTCCATATTCATTTAGGAAGTTTTGGTTCTTCTATAAAAGTAAACTGATTCTTATCAAATTTAAATTCCACCCCTCTCCCCCCAACATGCATCTCCTACAGGCCAGTACCAAAAAGAAGCCTCTAGTACTAAACAAAACAGATTCCCCTCTGCATGTCAGTCCAGGTCCTGGATGGGTATTGAATTTTGTAATCTACTCTTGGGACCATCAGACAGACCTGGAAAGAAAGGAAGAGGCTTTACCCAATCAGTCCTTAAAGAAGTACTCACTGTCTGTGATGTGGCTGCTTGGCTCTGCAGAATCCAATCAGACACAGAGGGACAGTAAGAATTATCTTTTAGAACAACCGAGACTCCAAGTCCAAATTCCTTCATGTGATGAGGAAAAAGAGGCCAGAAAGGGCACCCAGACACAGAGTGGCAGAGATGGGACTGGAATCCAGGCCTCCTAACCACTACCTTCCCATTTTTACCTGGTCTAACTTTTGTTCTAATAGTTTCCTTTGAGTCTGAAGCTAGATGGTGGAGTAGATAGAGCACTGGGCCTAGAATTCTGTCTTCCTTAGTTCAGATATGGTCTCAGACACTTACTAGCTGTGTGTCTCTGAGAAAGGCACTTCACCCTGTTTGCCTCAGTTTCCTCATCTGTAAAATGAGCTGGAAAAGGAAATGGCAAACCATTCCAGTATTTTTGCAAGAAAATTCCAAATGGGGTCATGGCAAGTTGGACACAACTAAAAAAACAACAGTCTGAAGATAAATCTACAGGAATAATATTTCTACCAATACCATAGATTTTTATCTTTTCAAAAAGAAGTTTTACAGTAGAAGCAGCACTGGAATTGGAGCCTCAGCTCCCCTAAAAAAAAAAAAAAAAAGATACCTGACCTCTTGGACTTCAGTTCCTTTATCTCTAAAATGAGATGATTAGACTCTCTCAGCTCCCTTCTAGCTTCCACACCTCTAGATCTATGAAATTGATAGGGAGATCTCTCTGCCTTCTTTGAAGTGGTATCAAACTGGGCTGATTATTTTTTTTCTGAACTCCTTCCTCTGGCCTCTTCTTTCTTTTTATTCTTTGTCGCAAAGAAGTGGGTAGGGAATCTATATCTTCAGAAATAAAGGTGATTTTGAAACAAAAGATACCATTTTTCTTTCAAAGTTTACGTCAAGAATGGTGGTTCCCATTTCTCTATTCTCAGCCGATGATCCATTGGGATGTGCAAAATGTTCTGTGAGGTCAATAGAGCCCTCTCTCTGACTTTCCTCATCCCATAACATTCAGCCCTTATAATGAGAGGGCCAGAAAAGTGAACCACAGTTACAGGTTTCACTTTCTGAAAAGTCTGGGCTTCTAAGAGGCACAGTGGATTGAATGCTGGGTTAGGAATGCTAGAAGACCTGAGTTCAAATCCAGCTTTAGTTACTTACTATCCGTGTGATACTGGGCATGTCATTTAACCTCAGTCTACGTTAGTTTCCTCAACTGTAAAGTGAGAATAATACAATAATACCTATTTCCCAGGACTGTTGTAAGGGTGAAATGAGATATTTGTAAAGGGTGCCTGGCACAAAGTCACTTAATAAAATCCCCCTTTGCACTTAGACTGAATGACTAGCAATTTTACATGCACACATACACACACGCACACACACATGCACTCTTATTTGCTAAAAGCACCGTACACAATTCCAAATGAATAAGGGTACAACAGTATAGGGGAAAGAGCAAGGACTTCTGACAAGTCAGAGAACCTGGGTAGTTTAAATGTTCAATTTGCAGATATTTAGCTGGGTGACCCATTGTTTCTCTAAGTCTTAATTTCCTTATTCATAAAATAAGGACTGTTGATTGCTAAGATCCCATCTGGTTCTAAACTCCATGCGTAAGCACTGGTCTGAATAGGGTCTTGTGATTCTTTCTTTAACAATGATGCAGCTATTCACACCATTTATACCCTACTCCTCCACCTCCAACATGGGGGACGCTGGGATACGGTCACTTAATTAAGCATCTCATACATGCAATGTTTGGGATAAAAAAGATATTCAGTTCAGCCCTCAGGGAACCTCCAGCCTAATAAGAGAAAAAGGAGGAAACAGGAAATATTAAGAACATTTTTAAGTTCTAAGCTGGAGCAAAGGAAATTTAGGAGGGATCTCCTCATGCCTTCCTTGGAATAGGGCTCTCATAAAACTTCACTAATCAGAGAAGACGTAACCGTCCCTCAGTCCTAACATACAGACAGACAGAGACATAGACATACACACAAACACACACACGCACACACAAATTCACAGACATACAGATACACACAGACTAGACTGGATAGGCAGATACACAGATATACACACACAAATAGATGAGGGGCTCACATACAGACAAAGAAAGATACACAAATAGACACAGACACATATACCCCTGTGATGTTACTGATCACAGATTTCCATCTTTAGTAGGCTTAGGTAGAATTCAGTTAACTAAGCTGCTTTTTTTCAGTAATGTTCATCATACGTCTTCCTGCTTTCAGGCTGAGTATGTAAGTACACAATTCCTGTCTGTGCATTCTATGCTGCAAACTGTCCTCTTACCTATACTCTGTAGGTGATGCTCCATCTCCTGCCTCCAGGGCCTTTGAACAGGTTTTTTCCCAGACCTGGAGAGATTTTCCTCAACACTTCTGATTTTTTGAATCACTAGCCCATTCAGGACTCATCTCATATGCCCCATTTCCTAGCAGGTCATTCCTTATTCTCCCACTTTGTTAATGGTTTCCTGAAGTCATTTAAAATCACTTTGTATTTACTTCTGCACGGATGTATAGTATACCCCAATGGAATGCAAATTCCTTGCTAGCAAAGACCATTTTACTTTTGTCAATGTATTCCTAGCATCTCACACAGCAGAACTGTTCAATTTCCCCTATGATCTTGTAGTAAGAATACTCTCCACAGACCCCTATGGGGCCCAAAGACATTTGGGGACTTTTGCACAAAGTGACAAATTCTTTTCCCCACCCTAGGCCTGCCCATGCAATTCTTTCCAAGCATGATTAAATTAGAACACATTCTACTGCTTGTGGGATCACAGTCTCATGGGAAGCAAATGTACATCTGGCTCTATGACATCTCAAGAAAGGGGCCAGCTGTTGGATAAGCTGGCTTGGCAGACTTTGAGGGGAGCAAGCTCACACTTAGGCACAGTTCCTGGCTTCAAGAGAGGAAGTTTTTTTGGACAAAGATTTCTGAGTTTTGCCTTTGAAATCAACATAAGGGACTACTGCCAAGCCCCCACTAGATCATAAACATCTAATTTAGTTCAACCCACTCCTCTTATATAAGAGGAAACAAGCTTCAAGAAGGGGAAAGACTTGACCAAGTCAAACATATAACAAGTAACAGAGCCAAACCTTGAACCCAGGGCCTCTGACACAATATCCAGGGTTCTTTTCCCCTTTCCTTTTTCTCTCTCTGATTTCCTGAACTTTAAAAAATTAAACCTGATGTCCTCATTAATCTTTATTCATTTGGCAACCATGGAAAGCTGTCGAAGGAGACTAAGCCACTAATTTCCCACTGCTGGTCCTTCTCCAAGCAAGGGAGAGCAGTAACAGAGGAGCTGCTCCAGGAGGTAAAATGCAGGGGGTTCTGACAGTTCTTGAAGTCCTTCAGCAACAGAGAAATAGCTAAGTTTAGCAGTTAGTAGGCAATAGTAACTGATTTAAACAGGAATGCATCACACAGCCAACATTCTCCTTTTAACAGCTGCATCTCAGGTAAGTATCTGCTCTATCCAGCCCTGTCATACCCCTCCTTCACAACTAAAGGAAAGGTCTGCTTTGTGCAATGACCCTTGCTTGGATACAAAAATTACTCATCATAGCTCTGAAGTTTGGGGCCTGTATGTCATTCAACAAGGGAATAAGACCCTAGCCTTGTCTTTCAGCTGTGTCTACCTTAATAATGTCAAAACAGCAACCATACTCTTAGTCAAAGCTTTCAGTTTCTCTGTTACTTCTCCCCCGTTGAACTACTTTTTTAGTAACTCAAGAACTAGAACTCTTACAGGAAATTATTGTCAGCAAAATTCAAATCCACTCTGTGCCCCATCTGTACAAGACATTGTACAAAGCACATGCCTTTTGTCTTCTGGTAACTTGTAATTGGTGAGAGGATGCATGTAGTGCAGAGAGTGTACTGACAGTGTAGTAATATGAAGTCGAGTTTTGAGTCTTGGCTCTGCCGTTAACCACCTGGGTGACCTTGAAAAGGTCACTAATATTCTTCTGAACTTCGTCTATAAAATGGGAATTGTGAGATGTGATTTGTCTTATTTCATAGGATTATTGTGAGGATCAAATAACATAACATGAAAGTGCTTGGCAAATTATAAAGCACTAATACAAATTTAACGCACCATTGTATGTTCGTCCTTTGTTGCCAAAGAAGACCATGCCATCACAGAAATGATGACATGACTTGCACTTGCTTTTCTTTTGAGTGAGGGAGGGCTGTGCAGGTCACCAGCCTCACTTCTCCAGAGCCATCTGAGTCCAGTGACCAGATATTCATTAGGATGACTGGAGATGGTCCAGGATGAGTCAATTGGGGTTAAGTGACTTGCCCAATTTCACACAGCTAGTGAGTGTCAAGTGTCTGAGGTGAGATTTGAACTCAGGTCCTCCTAACTCCTGCACTGGTGCTCTCTCCACTGCATCACCTAGCTGCCCCTAATGTACCATTATCATTAAGGTAGAGGCAGCTAAATGGTGTAGTGGATAGAGCACTAGGCCTGGAGTCAGGAAGACCTGAGTTCAAATCTGACCTCAGACACTTACTAGCTATGTGACCCTGGGCAAGTCACTTAACCCTGCTTGCCTCAGTTTCCTCATCTGTAAAATGAGCTGGAGAAGGAAACAGCAAACCACTCTTTGCCAAAACCCCAAAGGGCATCATAAAGAGTCAGACTGGTCATTAAGATGAAAAATGTTCGTGCAGATGGAACTAAAGAAGGAAGTTGAGCACTCTAAGGAGACAAAACAACATCTTGACCTGGTCTGTTAATGTAGCTAATCTCGGGGGAAGCTGATATGGTTCAGGAAGGTGGAAAATGTACTGGGTGATCAATGTCTATTGACCTAAGTAAGGCTGGGTGAATCAGTTGATTAAGCTACTTTATTAGGCACTTACTATGTGCTAGGCAGTCTGCTAAGTCTGGGGGTACAAAGAAAAAAGTGAACAGGCCCTTTCCTTGAGGGACTTACAGTGTAACAAAGAGATAAAAGCCAAATATTTTCAAAAGAAAAACAGGTTATTTTGAGAGGGGGAGCATGAGCCACTGGAGAAGTCAGGAAAGCTTCAATGCAGAAGGTGGCATTTGAGCTGAGTCCTGAAAGAAAGCAGGGACTCTCAGAGGAGAACACAGAAAACTCCATGATAGGCATGGGGGAGAGCCAGTACAAAGGAAGGGGGTTCCCTGTGTGAGGAGGCCAGGAGAACTGGTTGACAGTAAGGGGAAGGTTGTAAAACATAAGGAAACTGGAAATAAAGGAAAGGGGCCAGGTCATTAAAAGCTTTAAATACCTATCTGAGGGCGTAATCAGATGCTAGTACTGGAATTATTTAAGTGTTCAAACAAAGAAAGGACTGTCAGGCTGTATTAGCAGATCTTCTCCATTTCTATTTTCCATTTCCAGTTTGAACTTCCACATGTATCCCCTGGCTCACTGATCATGATAGGGGAGTCAGAATACTCCTTGCTCCCACTGGCCTCTCCCAGATTCTCCCTTTACCGTCATCATTCAGCAACCTCTCCTTTGAGGCTTACTTTCTAATTTATTGCCCAATCAAGATTCTGGTAGCTGTCATCTATGGACTCCCCAAGACATTCTTCCTTCCTCAAATTCAGCACCTTGCTCACACAATGTCTTTCTTTCCACCCTGACTCCTACCCTAATATTAGGGGACTTTAGCATAAATATTGCTAATCTATCAAATACTCCAACTTCCCAGTTACTCAGTCTACTCAATTCCCATGACCTCTTCCACTCCACCAAAGTTGCATAGAGATGGTTCTACCCTTGATCATGCTTCTCCCTCACCTCCAAATAAGTGTTACATTCATTTTTCCCTCTGTCTTAGGACCCTAAGTTGTTCTTCATCTCCTTCTGCTTGGTCTCCTCTCCTCTATAGCCCACTTCTAATCTTTACCTCTCAGTTCTTCTCTAGGTCATTACTCTAGCACTGGCTATATTCTCCTCCCTTCTCTATTTCAATCCCTTTGTGAAGCAGTCCAAATCTCCACTATTCTCTACACTCTAGTTCTTTGCCCCTTTGTTGTTGTTTTTTTTTCTAAATATGCCTTGCAAATCCTAACCCTGGATTACTCCCACAGCAGCCTTCCCTCCTAGAGAAAAACACGAAACCAACTTGACTGTTTCATTATAAATTTATTCTCAAATGGGTTTTGATTTCATCAGGGATATCTTTTACACCTCTCTGATTGATTCACTATCTCACCTATGACTGCAGTTATTCCAAACCTTTTCAACCCTTCTCAAGCCTCCCATGGCACCCCTAACCCCACTCTATCAACAGGGGACCTTGACTCATACTTTCCTGAAAAAACTGAGGCTATTTGAGGAGCATTCCTCCTCCTTGCTCACATCACAACACTGTCTTCCCCCACTGTTTTCTGCTTCACCTCAGTCTCACACAAAGAGGCATCCCTTCTCCTTGCCAAGGAAAACCTCCCTACAAACAGCTTTGAACCCATTCCAAGAGTACCTTGCCTATCATCCCCAGTCTTTCACTGAACCTCTCAACTTGCTGACTGCTTCCCTGGTGCCTACAAATATGCCTATGTTGCCACCACCACCATCACTCACATCCTTAAAAATCTCTCTTTATCTGACCTAGCTACTAGTTTTCATCCTACACTTTCTTCCCCTTCCTGGCTACTAATTTTTAAATGCTCTGTAACCTGGCTTTTGACCTCATCGTTCAACTGAAACTGTTCCCTCCAAAGTTACCAATGATCTTTTAGTTGCCATATCCAATAGCCTTTTCTCAATCCCCATCCATCAGGATATCTTTCCAGACCCCTCCTGAAGACCTCTAGTGAGAGAAGACTTCTGGATGGTTTTAATCTGAAGTTTTTCCTTATATCAAACCTAATTTTTCCAATTTGCAATGTTCAAGAGGCAAGTGACTGAGGTCAAATGTTTCCTGGACTATCCCAAATATTTAAGAAGCTACTGACCCCACTAAGTATGTCTGATACCAACCCTACAGAATCTCAAGTCACAAATGTCATAGCTAAAGGGGACCTAAGAGAGAATCTTTAAGGTAAACTTTTTGGGGCCAGGGTCTATTTACCGATGTGTGTGTGTATCTGACACTTTGTACATAATAGATGCTTAATGGTTGTTGAATGAAATGTAGTTCAACCTGTACCTAAACATGATTACCCATTTTTCACTTGAAGACCTTCATTGACTGGAAACTTACCACCTTCTGAGACAATTTATTCTTCTCTTGGACAGTTTTAATTATTACAAAGTTTTCCCAGACACACCCTTCCTCCCCATATGTCCTGTGACAAGAGAAGACAAGCTATATCCCAAAACTAACCTCACTCCCTCAGTGACTTTCTCCCTTTCACTCTCCTACTCTAATAGACTGACTCCTCAGCTTCCCCTAGCAAAAATGCATGGCAGATAAGGGACTTGAAGCCAGTTCAACTCAAACTCTACAGTCTCTGCAGTCCTCTGCAGGACTCCGGAGTTGTTGTACAGTCTTAACAGCTCTGGGACCACCAGGAAGCCAGTACTTTGGGCCAAGAGGCACCCTGAGTGGACGTTAAACTCTAGAGCAACAATAAAGCTGTTTGTCAAACCAGACCAAGGGATCTCTAAGGCCACTTCTGGGGCATTCAGATCCCAAAAGTTCTGATGCTAATTATCTGAATGGTTACTAGACGTGAAATGATGTGAGAGGAGGGGCAGATCCCTATGATTCCAATCCCTTGGACATATCGTCCCTCCAAATCAAGTTACTGCTGACATCTCCCTATTGAGAGCTGCGTAGAAACACCAAAGTCTTCATCAATAACACCTTCCTCATCAATAACAATAGTCTACAGTTACAACAAAAACTTTATGATTTATAGAGTACTTTCCTCATAACTACCCTGATGTAAGTAGTATCAGTATTTTTATTCTCATTTTTAAAATGAGAAAACTGAAGATCAGAAACTTTAATTGCGTTAAGCACAGCCAGTGAAATTTGAGACCCAAACTTAGCAAGGTCCTCTAATTTCAAGTCATGAATCACAAAATCATAGCTCTAGAACTGAAAGAAGCTCCAGAGACCATCTAGTAAAATCCTTTCCTCATATACAAGAGGAAACTGAGGTCCAGAAAGGTTGGGCTTATTTAAAGTCACACAAGCAGAGTAAGAATTTGAACCCAGGTCCTCTGACTAGAGCCAGTGTGCCCTTTCCACTGTACCTTGTAAACACATCAATAATACATGTTTCAATAGAAGAGTATGATGGGGGTTTGTTCATATCCAGTACTTGGAGTTCAAGATTGGAATCACAAGACCATACGTGGACTGATGGCACAGCCAGTGTGGAATGATGAATCAAGTCAGGAAAACCTGGGTATGAACTATCTTAGATACTTTCTCAACAATAAATATTAAGTGCCTACTATCTTAGAAGTTTGATAAATATTAAGTGTCTAGGATGTGTCTAAAGACTAGGAAAGCAAAAAGAAGCAAAGAAACTGAGGATCTAATAGGGGAGAAAAATTTTGGATTGGCTGGGAATCAAATCCAAATCAACTGCTTGGAAGGTAGCTATGCTAACCACTATGCCACCAATGTTTCACATGTGATCAGAACACACTAGCTGTATGACTCTGAACAAGTCACCTAATCTTTCTTGACCTTGTCTCCTCAGGTATAAAATATGGGAACTGGACTAGATAACCTCTGATATCTCACCTCTAAATCAATGATTTTGTGTGTGTGTGTGTGTGTGTGTGTGTGTGTGTGTGTGTTGGAGGGTGGGGGAGTGGGGTAGAAGGAAAAAGGAGCAAAGAGTGATATGGAAGGGGTTAAGTTGCATCATTAAGTAAACCAAGTC
The DNA here is from genome assembly GCF_028372415.1 of Notamacropus eugenii. Classification (NCBI taxonomy): domain Eukaryota; kingdom Metazoa; phylum Chordata; class Mammalia; order Diprotodontia; family Macropodidae; genus Notamacropus; species Notamacropus eugenii. The sequence goes on along the minus strand of NC_092873.1, from coordinate 318,254,467 downwards.
CAGATTCTGGCTGCAGCCACCAACCATGGAGAAAAGCAGAGGGGAAGAACTGCTGAAGTTGGAGGAGACCCATTGCCTTCATCACAATCCACTGATAGCTACTTTAGAAGGTTTTCCAGCACTGCTTTGAACCCAAAGAGTAAATCCAGCCAAACTTGTTTATTCCACAGCTATACAAGGTTTCTGACAGATTATTACCACATTTCATGACTTAATATTGCTCTAGCCCAGATCAAGGGGCATTAGCATTTTAATCTCCTTAATCTTTGGGAGAATGACAGCCACTGTCAAACATGGCACTTTCTTCTAACCAGCTGGCTAGGCTCATCATTAGAGGTGGGTGAATTCTGGATCTCTTCTCAGGGAAGTCCTAACACTTTAATAGGGCAAGGGGGCCTAGCTTTGAGAGACAAGTCAAAGTCTCCCCTGGAGACACAAGCTGAAAGGGGCCCAATTTTCCTTCTGTGTAACTACAACAGATGGAGTCTGGAACATTAAGTATTACTTGAGGCAGAGGATCCAACCTAATCATTCAACGTAAATTGCTCTCTTGATAGATGCCCTATCTGATGGTCTTTCCTCAGATCTTATCCTTCTTGACTCAATCTGTTACAACTGACATTGTGGACCCCCTTGTCTTCCTATATATTCCTTCTCTTTGGGTATTCTCTCCTGGTTCTCCTCCCGCCTACCTGATGCCTCATTTGCTATCTCATCATCCAAATAAAGCCCTCACATGTGGGTATTCTCCAAGGTTCTTCCTTAGGCCCAAGACCTCATCAGCTCCCATGGATTTAACTATCAGCTCTGTGCAAATGATCTCGTATCTATACATCCAACCACAGTCTATCTCCTGAGCTCCAGTCCTACATCTCCAAGTGCCTATTGGGCATTTCAAACTGCATATCCTGGAGACATCTGAAACTCCTTATGTCTAAAATCAAATTCATTATCTTTCTCTGCTAATCTCATCCTTCATTTATTCCTGGGTTCATCATCTCAGTATAATTCTCAACTCTTCACTCTCCCTCACCTTACATATCTAATCTGTGGCCAAATTTTGCCATTTCTACTGTCCCATCTCTCAAATTTGATCACTTCTCTCGACACACACACAACTACCACCTAGGTTCAGGCCCTCATCACTTCTCTTAGAACATTTCTACAACTCTGTCTCAAGTCTCTGTGACCTCTTTTGAAGTTCAGCTTCCTAGCCTTAGGCTAAATTGTAAACATTTGAAGGATTAATTTCCTTTGATATTAGGTGTTGAGATGGGTGGGTTCTCATGCCTTTGGGCACTGACCCTGTGACCCAATCACGAGAACTCACGTGTGGTGTATGTGTGTATGCACATGTGTGTGTGTGTATGTCTGTGTGTGTGTAAAAACAGGAAGACTGATATCACCTTGGGGGCTTATTCCTGAGAACTCTTGATGTCCCAGAAGAAGACTCTGGGTAGCCATTGTTAAGCCCAGGCCTCCCCCACCCTCCCAGCCCCATGAATGTGAAGCCAAGGAAGGAGATGCACAATGAGCATAGACTGTGAAAGAGATAATGAGCATTGACAGTGGAGCATTGAGAAGGCTAGAGGAGGTGGCAGCAGCAGAGACTCACTGAAGGAGCCTCCCAGTTGTGAAAGTGAATTGAGCTGAATGGCAGAGACCTGCCCATGGGAAGGAGGCTTGGCTTAAGCCCCCTTTAAGAGTTGATATCATGGAGCCTCCAGGATTTAAAAGTGAATTGAGATGGCTGTGCTGGGAAAGCATATAAGCCTGCTGTCAGGCAGAAGCCAGGAGAGCTTTATATGGAGCAGTCCCTTCCCCTGTGGGCTGAGACAAGCTGCAGGAGTGAGAGAGCTGCCTGCATCAGGATTCAAGCAGGAGCCCAGAGCAGCCAGCCCACAGACCTGGAGGAGGAACTATTGGAAGTCAGCCTCCAGCAAGATAAAAGAGGACTTAACTTGGACACTATGTTTGGACTAAGAGGACTGTAACTTACTGTGACCTAGGGGTGGATGGTGTGTTATTTTCTGCTACGCCTTAAGGATGTGTTGTGTCAGGGAAGACCCTGGCATGGGACCCCCTAATTGTATAAACAAATACTTTAGGGAAAGCTATAATATATACTGAAAGCACTGAAATATGCTGTGTGCCACATTACGTACTGATTGTTTCGGGATATACTGGATGATATGTTTTGTTTAAAGTCACGTGGCCACCCTGGTAATAAGTTGTTATGTTGTAAATGCTTTAGTTTCTTGAATAAGGTTTGGTTTTGAATAAAGAGAGTACTTATTATACCTTCAGATTAAAATATTCACAGCAGTGGCCCTCAAGTGTGCTGTGTTCATTGGTGCTACAATCTCTCCTCTTCCTGTGCATCCTACACACTGCTAACAAAATAACTTTCCTTAAGCATAGATCTGATTACGTGACTCCCCTCCTTGATCAACTCCAGTGGCTTTCCATATGCCCCTTGGACAAAACAGAAACTCCTTTGCTTAGCTTTAAAAGTCTATCACAACCTATCTTTCCAGCCTCATTATGCATTACTCCTCTCCCCCAGCCTAGCCAAATTAGACTTCTCAGTTATTAATACATGTACCTGTTGTCTCTTCCTTTAGAAGGTGAACTCCTTGTAGGTAGGGATTAGTTGATTTTTTGTACTTGCATCCTCAGCACGTGGCACAAATTATTTAGTAACGCTTGCTGATTAGTTTTAGGTCAATGATTCTCCAAAGTATGCTGTTCAGAGATGCTTTAAAGGGGGGCCAAAATCAATTTCATAAAGAGTTGTTATTGTCCAATCATTTCAGGCATGTCCAACTCTTCATGACCCCAGTTGGGGTTTTCTTGGCAAGATATTGGAGTGGTTTGCCATTTCCTTCTCCAGCTCATTTTACAAGTGAGGAAACTAAGGCACACAGGGTTAAGTGACTTGCCTAGGGTCACACAGTAAGTGTCTGAGGCCAAATCTGAACCCAAGAAGAGGAGTCTTCCTGATTCCAGGCCCGGCCTTCTCTTCACTGCCTTATCTAACTGCCCCTTCACAATAATACTGAGACATTTTTTGCCTTTTTCTCTCTCATTCTCTCATACAGTGGAGTTTTTAGAGGTTACGTGACCTGTGAATTTAAGAGCAAACATGAAGAATGAGTTAATATCCAGTCTGCAGAATTGTAATTTTGCCTTAAAACAGATGAAGCTACAGATATGGCTAGATTTGCCATTTTGCTTGTAATAATTTGTTATTAGCACCAACTAATCATCAAAGAAAATGTTTTATAAGAGTTCTTGACAACAAACTCAAGTGGTGCATAATTCTATTTCAATATTAAATAAACTGCTTGCAAAAATAGGAAAAGAAAGGATCCTACCAAATTCCTTCTATGATACAAAAATGGTCCTGATAAACCCTAAATCAGACGGAAACCAAACTGAAAGCAACCTATAGATGAATATACCTCGTGAATAGCAATGCAAAAAATGTAAATAAAATGTGAGCAAACAGCAACATCATGAATATCTCATGGCTTATCCTGGGCTGACATTTGCACTGAAAGTTCACAGGCAATGGTGGCTAAACCTCTGGCACCTTCACCTCCCTAAAGACAATGGCATCAGACTGTATTCGCAGTCACTGAATCAGTTTTAAAAAGAAAAAGGCCAGTTTCACTTAAGAATGTCCTTATAAGAAATATGAGAGTGGCTAGGTGGCACAGTGGATAAAGCACCAGGCTTGGAGTCAGGAAGACTCACTTCCCGAGTTCACACTCACTAGTTGTGTGACCTTGGCCAAGACACTTCACCCAGTTTGCCTCAGTTTCCTCATCTGGAAAGTGAGCTGGAAAAGGAAATGGTAAACCAATCCAGTGTCTGCCAAAAACAAACAAACAAACAAAAAACCCCCAAATGAGGTCAGAAAGAGTCAGACATGACTGAAATGACTAAGAAACACAATCAAATGAGAAATATGCACTTGTGATTCTTTAACTTGACAGCAGGACTAAGCTACGTTTTTCATGGGACATCATTTTTACTTGAAGGAATGATTGTCAAAATATAGTTATTCATAAGGGTACATGGCAGGCGTTTTCTCAAAAATAAACAAAGTGAGTTTGTCACCATATGAAAAATAACTCACAGTATTTGTTGCCACGGATAAAGTTTAAGCTTTTAAGCAGAATTTTGGAAAACTTGTATCCACCACAGTGAGCTTGATAGATTCCGAAAACTTAAAGATTATCGGTGATAATAAAGATTTTTGGATAATAAACAAGGAAATGTGTCAACACGTGGAAGAACTGCATAACTCACTGAAGCAAAATTTTCCAAATGATCAATGCATGATGTTACAAAAATCATCCATAGGTAAAAGACAGACCAACAGATTTTAATGTAACAGAATACAAAAAGCTATTGATATGGTTTCCAATTCCACATATCAACTAACCTTTAAGGAACTACCAATTTGTTAAGCTTTTGGCATTGTATCAAAGAATATTCACCATTATTTGAAAATACTATGAAAGTACTCCCTTTTCCAAGTACATTATCTGTGGAAGAATGGATTTTCTTCATATACTTCAGTCAAAAACAGCCTATCACAACAAACTGAATGCAAAAGCAGATATGAGAATCCAGCTATCTTCTACCAAAACAGACCTTAAAGAGATTTGTAAAAATGGGCAAAACAATGCCCCAATTCATGTACATTTTTTTGTCTTGGAAAATATGGTTATTTTTCATCAAAACATTATGGAGATAGAATAATTGTTATGGGAACAGGAACGAAAAGGAATATAGCTGTTTCAAAGCAGAGCATGGCATCTTTACAAAAATGATCATGTACTCAGGCAAAAACAAACAAAAATACAGAAAAAATATTAAATGTATCTTTTATTGATCACAATGCAATGAAAACTATATTCAATAGTCTTTGAAGAAAGAATTAAAATCAATTGGTGAACCAATCTTAAAAGATTCATAGGTCCCAGAATAAATTATTGAAACAAAAAAATTTTTCATCAAATGACAACATGGACATAGCACAGTTTTTATAAAGCAATACTTTTGCTTTACAAAGCAATACTTAGGGGAAAATTTATGTTTATAAACACTTTCTTTGATAAAATAGAGAAAGAAGATATCAATAAATTGGGCACACACACACAAAAACTTGCAAAGCAACAGATTTTTGAAAAATTATGCAACAAAAAGAGAAACTGTAGATATCAAAATGAGAAAATAGAAAATTAAAAAGATTAAAATGATATACGAGTAAAAATTATTTAAGTAAAAATAAGAGAGAAACCATTAAGTAATCCTTAAAAAAGAGAGAAAGATCAAGTTGTCAATAAAAAAGAGAATTTATAACAAATGAATAAAAAAATTATAAGGAAATATTTTGTCCAATTACATACCAATAAAACTTACAACTTCAATACAATAGATGAATATCAGAACAAAAAAAAGGCGGGAAATTTAAAGAACCTAATTAGGAAAAAAAATTGAACACCATATTTCCTCAGAGAGGAAAAAACCCAAAAGCAGATGGATTTATAAGTGAATTCTATTAAATATTAACTAATTAGAACCAATATTAAACAAACTATTTGCAAAAATAGGAAAATAGGGGATCCTAACCAAATTCCTTCTATGATACAAATATGATCCTGATACCTAAACCAGAGGGAAACAAAACAGAGAGATATAGACCAATATGCCTAAAGAGTAAGCAATGAAAAAATTTTAAGTAACATATGCCTATACCAAAAAGATTGCATAAAATCATCAGGTTAATTTTATACCAAGAATTTAGGTTAAGTTCAAAATTACAGTAACTATAAACATAACAGAACATATTAATGACAAAAAAAATATCAAATGATGTCAATAAATGCAGGAAAAGTTCTTATGAAATACCACATGAATTTCTGTTTAAAACATTAAAAAGCATTAGAATAAATGTACCTTTCCTTAATATGAAAAACAGTATCTATTTAAAATGATTAGCCAGCATTATCTGTAATTCAAAATGACTAAAGACCTTTGCAGTTAGATGAGAGATAGAACAAGGATGTTTATTATTTCCACTGCTACTCAAAATAGTTCTAGAAATGCTTGCTACAGCAATTAGACCCCCCCAAGATTGAGTGAATAAATAAAAATCAAGAGAAAACAAAATTATTGATTTTATAAAATTTTACGGTCGACTTAGAGGAGCCCAGAGATTCAACTAAAACTAATTAAAATAACAACTTCAGCAAAAGAGCAGGATATAAAATAAACTGACATAAATCATTAGCTATTCTGTATATTATCAACAAAGCCCAGCAGGAAAAGATAGAGAAATTCTATTCAGAAGAACCACAGGATCTATAAAATAGCTGGGAGTTTACCTTCCCAAGAACTTTATAAAGAACTGAAAAGCATTCCTTGGAGAAATAAAGATAGACCTAAGCAATTGAGGAGGTAGTCTCTGTTCATAATTAGGTTAAATTCATATAATGAAAATAATATTTAAATGAATTGACTTATAAAGTGTCATATAAATCATCTTTCCAAAATATTACTTAATAGAATTGGGGGTAGGAGGTAGAGAGAAACAAAATCCATCTGGAGAAACAAAAAGAATTATTTCAAGAGAAATAATTTTAAAAGTTGGACAGAAAGTACCCTAGCAGTACCATATCAACAACTATAACAAAAAGCAGGAATCAAGGAAAAAACAAACGTATTTGATACAGACGATAAGTGTACAAATGAATGAATGATGAATGGATGGATGGATGGATGGATGGATGAATAAATAAGTAAGCAAACAAGCAAATAAACAAATGAAAGTTTATCAGTGGAGTAGATAAGGTACACATAATAACATGGAGTCTGATAAAGCCAAAGACCAACATTTAGGCTTAATCTAATTTTTTACACCATATTCCAAGAGAAGCTCCAAATGTATACATGACTTTGATATCAGCAGTCACAACATAAATGAATTAGAAAAGCAAAGAAAGAAGCACCTTATGCAATATATGGTTAAGGGAAGAATTTATGACCCAGTAAGGAAAAGGGAAGATCACAAGAAGAAATGGATGATTTTGATTACATAAAGTTAAAGAGGTTTTGCACAAACAAAATTCATGCAGTTAAAATTACAAAGGAAACAGTGAAGTGGTTTCAAAAAAAAGTCTAGCCCCAGATTTTAATAAAAAAGATCTGACAGCAAAGATAGATAAGGAACTGATTCAAATTTATATGAGTAAGAGCCATTCTCTAACAGATAAACAAAGGATAAGAAGTAGTTCTCAAAGAAAGAAATCCAAGCCAACAGTGGTCTTTTAAAGACTTCAAATCAGTAATAATGAAAGAAATGCAAATTCAAACAACTCTGAGGTTCCACTCCACATCCATCAGATTGGCAAAAAAAAAAAAATGACAAAATAAACTGTGCATATCCTTTTCCTCAGCAATGTCAAAAGACTGCATATGAAGATCAGGTTTGGTTTTATACCAAGAATTTAAGGTGAATTCCAAATTACAAGAGGAAAAGGACCTATAAAGGTAGTTCTTAAGTACCTACTTACTAGGCACCCTTCAAAGAGGGAATAGTTAAATATATAGTGGCATATGAAGGTAATAGAATATTATTCTGCTATAATACTCTGTTGGAATATTGTTCTGAAGTACTCAGAGAATACTGGGAAGATTGAACTTCAATAACCAACCACAACTGTAGAGTATGATGATAAAGGCAGGTCACCCACCTCCTGATAGGTGATAGACTCAGAATTCAGAAGAATACAATGCTTTTTCAAACATGATCTAAGTATAGATTGGTTGTATGTGATTATGCTTATTTACTCCAGTTTTTTTAAATGGGTAGTAATATTTGGGAGGGAAAGAAAGGGACTAGGGATAATGTCACCAAAAGAAAGAAAAGAGGATTCTTGAAAATGTTTCAAGAAATGCACTGAAGAGAAGTTCACAAGAAAATACAGGTCAGCAAGACAGTTTTGAAAGTAAAATGTTGTCTTCATTTGATACCTCAAAAAACAAATAAACTCTGTCTACATAATCAAGAATCAGGTTAATAATACAAGCACCTTTTCCTTTGTTCTTCTGTGTATCTGGAAATGATTTTTTTGGCTTGGTGTTTAAACAAAGAATTTTTAAAAATTAATTTTAAGAAGAACAAAATTTCTTTAATTCACAATGTAAAGAAGTAGTATGGCTCTAAGTATCCTTTGTTCCTTACTGGTTAACAAGAGACTTAAGATTCCTAAAATCATTTTATTGTGCTACTCATATTCACTATAAAACACAGAGAAAGATATTTTGTCTCAGAGGTTTGCCGAGATTTTATGACTGTTTTTGAATTTTACTAAAGCAAAAATAAAACACACTCAGTTGTTGGGACCAAAAAAGTTATTAGCTGCTGGCTTTTGACAGAAATTTATAGAAAACATCTAGAATGAAGTCTCCCTTCCCTACTATGTCATGCCTCTAGACATAGGTCTATCTTCCCAAACTTTCCATCTATTTTTCCTTTTTCTGTCTGGTTAGTATATTCCAATGAAAAAAAGGCTTCCATTTCTTCCTCCAATAACCTTACTCTCCATTACACTTCCTGATTCCTGGGTTTCCTTTAAGTATAAAAGAGAGACTGGGAATAAGGACTGAACTTGAAATTTCATGGCAAAGAAACTCCTATCAATGCAGTTGGCACCTTCACTGCAATACATAGTCTTAGAGAATTGCCTACAATTTTAGGAGGTTAAATGACTTGCTACAATTTTGATAGGTAAGTGACTTGCACTTACACACAGCTGGTATGTATTGGATGTGGGATTTGCAAGCAGGTATTGGTGGCTCTGAAATCTGCTTTCTTTCTACTACACCATGCTGCTTCTTCCATGTGAGCATGCCTTTTTAATACAATATGTTTATCCAATCCCTTATTTTAATTCTAAAATGAGGAAACCAAGCACCAGAAAGATGAAATGCTTTAGAATCAGGGAGTGTGTTTGATTGAATGAAAAAGCAGTAATTAAGTGCTTACTGTGTACTAAAACTCTAGGGATACACATAACAAAAACAAAGGCAGTTCCCTTCTTCTAGGAACATTTTAATGGGGGCAATAATGCAGAGCACAGAGTAGTAGCCAGGTAGGGGTACTTTGGTCCAGCGAGTTATATGTTACATAGATATATATGTTATATGTGGGGCCCTCAGGGAGTAGATGAGAGCCCACATCCAGGAAAACTGGAAGAGCTAATTTGATCATGTTTCATGAGAGGTAGGGGGCAGAGAAGGAAAGGGTATACAAGAGTTACCTCTATCTCCCCTAAGTAACCAGCAATTGAAGAAAGATTTTTTTTTAAACTAGAGCAGGTGATATTTATATGAGACATATACAAAACAATAACTAAAAACAGGAAGAATTTTTTTAGTGGGGAGGGATTGTTATAGAATTTCTGAATTTTCTGAAGGTATTCAAAAATACTTTTAAGGACAATCAAGATATATTACAAAGTGTTTAAGCAAAGAATTTTTAAAATTAATTTTAAGAAGCTAGGGTAGAATCAAGACAACTGTATTTAAAATATACAGAGCTCACTTAGTGTGATAAATAATATAAAATTAAATTCCAGTTCACACTTTGGAATAAGTACAGTATTCTGTCTTAGGAAGTACAGTATAGTACAAGTGTTTTTAATTTTGTTTGGGAAATCCCAGTAACATGAGCTATGGCTGACACAACCTCCTAGTCTAAACTGTACACAAAAATACAAATTATTAGGATTTCACATCAAAGAAGCAGCTAGGGAAATGCATTACATTTTTCTCTATCTCTCTCACAGGGTTACTTTTAAAAATTTTTTTAAATTCTGAACGTAAACACCAAAAAAGTACATTTGTACATATATACCATAATAAAAAGGATTTTGGATGAAACTCTAAATCTGTATTTCATATCACTAGCTTTTTTAAAATAAAAGAATGGAATAAACAAAATTATTCAGTTTATCTGTACTTCCTTCTGAATTTTCTGCTCTTTTCTTCTATACGGTGGGGAAAAAAGTTTCAATGACTTTTTTCATATTTTCTATCATTACTGCTCGTCAACTGCTCTTTCTTAATATATGAAAACTGGGAGAATGGAAAAGTGAAAAACAAAACAATATTTAAAAACCCACCCTCGAAAAAACTCAGCTAGCATCAAATGAGCATAGTAGGGAAAAAGGTGCCCATTTCCAGCTCTGGGCGGCTAGGTTACACCGTAATCACAACTGTCCCCACCTAAATCCTTGTAGCCACTTGACTTGGTATGGATTTGGAGTTAAGAGACCTGGTTTCAAATTCCAGTTGTTCCATTTACTACCAATACAATTCTGGACAAATCACTTACCCTCTCTGGGTTTCTTTCAATCTCCTCTTCTGTAAAATTGGATTATATAATTATTATTAAGGTCCCTTCTAACTTTACACCTACAAGTCTAATGCTCTAAAACTCCATCTCTTACTCCTTCCCCTAACCCCCAATCACACTCAACAAGGCCTGGTTGCTGATGTCTACAACAAAACTAGAAGCCTTTATTCAGACCACCCTCTGCTATATAAAAAGGCCAGAGAACAAAACTGGTGCAACTGGTGCCAAATTTGCTTCTCCTGAAGCCAATCTATTCCCTATTCTTCAGAACAGAACTTTAAAAGCACGTTTTGTTAATGCCACCAGACCTTCAACAGACCAGTCCATGGAGCTGGATCTGGGCCAAGACCAAAAGGCAACTCTTTCCAGTCTTTCTTGTCACAAATTTTTTCTTTTCCCTTTTTTTTGGCCTCTTTCAACTGAGAGTTTTTCCACCCTGGCAGAGGAACCTATTAAGACATCAGTCTTTACTGGGGACTTGCTTTGACTTGCAAAGAGATATTATTCACTTCCTAAAAAACCTAAGACTCAGAATTTATTCTAAGGTAAAAGCCCACAATTGAAGCCTCTGATTTCCTGTGTTAGTCTATTTATTTTTTATTTAAGCACCTACTCCCTCTGGCCTCCAAATATATACATGGCTCAGAGAACATAAATAAACATATAATCCAATCTGAGTGAAGCAACATGGTACTGCTAAGCCCTGGGGCAAGAATGAGATCACTCACCACTTGCCACCTCAAGCATCTTGCAGAAAGACCCAAGACCTTAACAATTAATCACTAAAGCATTTATTAAGCACTCACTATGTACCAGGTACTATGCTAGGTAGGTAGGTTCTGGGGCCAGGCCTTAATGAGGTTCTGTTCTAACAGGTGAGAGGCAATAGCAATAAACAAAACAAGGTAACCTAGGAGAAGATGGGGGTTGGAAGGACCTCATGCCCAAAGAAGCACTAGAGTTGACTCTTGAAAGAAGGCAGAAGTGAAAAGAGAGAACATTCCAGGTATGGGGGAAAGGAACAGTAGGAAGGATAGTATAGATGAACCATAGAGGAGGAGGAGGAATGTGTATTAATATAGGAAAGGTAGGACTGTTAAGAGCTTTAAATGCCAAATAAAGGAATTTATATTTGATCCTAGCAGGACTGTGGGAGGCCTGGGAGCTTCATAAAATTGGGATGGGAGAGGGAGAAAATGGTGACATAGACGTGACCTTTAGGAAAATTACTTTCTTAGTTAGCTCTGGGGGAGTGATGGGAGATGGAGAGAGACTTCAGGCAGGAAGACCAATGAAGAGGCTAAAGGAATGAACTAGGAGGGTAACCATATTAACAGACAGAAATAAATGGATGTAGACATAGTAAAGGTAGAAATGACAAGATTTTGCAGTCAATTGAATGTGTGGGATGAGAGTATCCTATCCAAGGTGAAAGCAGATTTTCAGACTAAGGTAACATGAAGGATGATGATACTCTTGTGGAAAATTCAGAAGGGGGATGAATTTAGAAGAAAAGACAATTAGTTCTGTTTTAGACATACTGAAATTGAGATATCTGTGCAATATCCATCTTGAAATATCTAACAGACATCTAACTAGTCTCTCAGAAGAGAGACTGACACTGGACATACAGATCTGGGAGTCGCCTCAATAGAAAAGGCAAATGGACCCAAAAGGAGCTCATGAGATCACCAGGAAAGGAAGTACTGAGAGAAAAGAAGAGGATCCAGGATATATTGAGGTATATCTACACTGGGCATGACATGGATAAGGTTAAGAAGGAGAAGCTGAATAGGTAGGAGAATGAAGAAAGAGCAACATAAAAAATTTTTAAAGGAAGAGAGAAAAGAGAATGTCTAGGAGAGGGTGGTCAACAGTGTCACATGCTGAAGAGGGGTCTGGAAGGATGGGAACTGAGAAAAGACCATTAGTTTGGCAATGAAGAGGTCATATGTAACTTTGAAGAGAATAGTTTCTTTTCAGTGGTGAGATAAGAAACCAGAGCACAAGTTTATAAAAGAGTAAGAGAAGTGGAGGCAATAATTATAGTTTTTCCAATGATCTGTCTCAGAAAGGAAGGAGAAGCAGAAGATGATAGTAGGAATTGTGGTGATTTGTTGATGTTTTTGTTGTTTTAAGATGGAGAAGAATTAAGCTAGTTTGCAAAGCTTAGGGAAGAAACCAATAAAAAGTGAAAGGCTGAAAGCAAATTAGAGACGGGAGGTTGGCTGAGTTTGCAGTCTGCTAGAGAAGATGGAGAGTTTGGTATCAGGGTCCATGTAAATGAGTCAGCCTTAGAAAGAAGGGTCATCTCTATTGGAGACAGAAAGGAGGAAAGATCAGAAGCGATGGCAAGGGATTGAGGGATAGGAGAAAAGGAGAAGGATCTCCGAACCAAATGGCCTCAATTTTCACTGTGAAGTATAAGGTAAGTTTCTCAGTTTTGAGGATAAGAGGAAGGATGGCTATAGGAGATTTTGAGGGAAAGAAGTTTAGAATAGCTACTGCTGTGGGCAAGATAGAAAACTAGAAAAAAATAAATAGGTTGCCTGGCTGCAGTGAGGTTTCAGGTGTGATTGGATAAGATTCATAGTGGACTCTTTCAGCACAAGTAGCATTGCTTCTTCCACCTCAGCTTAGTAATTAAGAGGAAGAAGAAATAATGATGATAATAATAAGTAATAAGGCAGAGGAAGAAGATGGTGGAAATAAATGCAGGGTGGGGTTTGGCAAATTGTGAGGATGAAGAAAGGGCTTAAAAGCAGTGAACTGTGTAGATTTAAACTGGTTCACTAAGGGAATAGAGAATGGAAAGGCAAGTTCTGCAATTCCAAGAGAGAAAAATCCCCAAGCACAGATGCATGAAAAGAGGCCACAGAATTTCCACACAGCACACAATTTCCTTAACAGCAATGTGATATCCCCTAATAGATGGACATGAAAGCTCTCCCTTCCAATATCACCCCAGTGCACTTCCCATATGCAAAAATTCTATAATCAGCTAGTTTTGGGAGCATACAGATACACCAGGACCCACCATGTTAAACATCAAAAGATTCCTTCAAAATTGTGTGTGGGATTGACTGAAAGATTCCTTCTCTTCCAAATCATGAAACAATTTGAAGTAACATAAGAAACAGACTATATTATAGGATTCACAGTAGGGAGGAAAGGGTGATCCCTTACTGAGAGCTAAGAAGAGTGCTTTCCCTCCCCAAAAAGGCATCATATAATTCTGTCCTTCTGTGTTTGATTAGTCAATCAGTAAGTATTTACTGAATGCCTAAGATGTGGTATACATTTTGCTAGGTGCTGCAAGGCCTTCTAGAAGTTGCTTAAATTTCCCAGTTACCTTAGAGAAGGTACGGGAGAGGGGGTTGTATGCAGAGTCCTAAACAACTGACCCATTAACCTGAACAAGAGAAAGAATTTTTTCTTCTCACACAAGTCAAAAGTCATGTAGCAATCATTTAAAGACCCAGCTGAAAGGGGAAAAAAAAAAGACATCCCTCCCCCCATTTCAGTCAAAATTATCATTGGCCCAAGGAATAAACTCCCAGTGGGAGTGGTGCCTACCTATTTTCCAGTTGAGAGGAACTGTGCAAGCTATGCAGCAAGGTTTTCCTGGGATATGGGAAGCCAGAGGGTTTATAATGCTGATTCACTTAATCTACGGATGAGCTCCAAATGAGCTCCTCCTGGATCTTGAGAAAGGTCAGATGATTACAGGAAATACAACCAAAGACCCAACATGGCACCCCAGCCATGTACCTAAGAGGACTCAATCCATAGGAAGACTATTTGGCTCATCTCAAATCTTCAGACAGGAGAGAAACGACGAATCTTCACAGGATCAGCCTGAGTCCCAGAAAAGTGAAATTTCCTCCCTTAAGGTTACACAGGTAGGTACTAAGTGGCAGAGCCAGAATTTGAACCCTAACATCCCTTGACTCTGAAACACAGACTCAAGAGTTGGAAGGTCCCTCAGAAGACTTTCCGCTTAATCTTTTCCTGATCCTGAATTCCCTTCTGCAACATTCTAGAAAAGTAGTCACTGGATCTTTATCTCTGCTTAAAGATTTCCCTAGCATCCCCTACCTCCACTCAAGCAGCACTGGTACAAACTCCTCTAAATACTCCTGTGCCTTTCCTCAATCCCTGGGGGGGAAAGATACTGCTCCCCCAGTGTGATTGGTTCATCTCTCTATATGCCACTCCTGTTCAGTACAACAAGAGATCTTGGCCCATGTCCTTTCCTTCACAGTCTCCACTGGTGTTTATTTGGGAAGACAAATGAATGAGATGTTAACCGCTTCCTGTTCCCCTCTCAGCTCTGGAGCTACAAACTAAAAAGACAAATGGACTTCTCCAGACACCTCTCATTCTTCTTAGGAAGATCTTCAGGAAGTAGCTAGTGGGAATGGGGGAAGTGAGGAGGAATTTCCTAAACAGCCTGGCTTTGCTGCCTCTGCCCTGGTGAGTACCCACACAAGGAGAAAACCCCACACAAAGGACCCCAGCAGTAAACCTAAAACGCACATCTGCTAAAAAGAGTTTTGGCAGGTCAGAGAAACAGAGGACATGAGACAGATAAAGAACACTTGGGTTTGCATCCTGACTACCCCTGACTCACACAGAAGTCCCTCTCTGCTTCTATGCTTTAAAAAGCCTAAGAAAGTAACAGAGCAGAGGGTATGAGTAGGATAGATAGGAGACAGAAACCCTCATCCATAAAATGAAGAAGCTAGCCTAGACAATTTCTAAAGTCCTCTCCACTTCCAATTTATCCTCTCCTAATATCTCACTCACACCCTCTCCCATCCTTTGTAAATATTAGAATGGCCCTAGTCCCTGAGAAAGTCAAAATAGGCTTCAGAAATTCCACCCTTGACAAATTACTAGAGTAAATGCAAACCTGAGTATGTGCAGCTGTCCACCCAGGCCATCTTGCCCTCTTACCCTTCCATCTCTTACTCTAGACATGGTAATCAGATCAAAAGTACAAGTATTTTTTGTTATTAGTCATTTTCAGTTGTGTCCAGCTCTTTATGACCCCCTTTTGTGGGGGGGGGGGGTTTCTTGGCAAAGATTTCCTTCCCCAGTTCATTTTACAGATGAGGAAACTGAGGCAAAAAGAGTTAAGTGACTTGCCCAGAATCATACAGTTAGTAAGTGTCGGGGCCATATTACAGCTCAGGAAGATGAGTCTTCCTGACTCCAGCCCTGGGACTCTATCCATTATACCACCTAGCTCCCTACAAGTACTTTTAGAAAGTGAAAGTCTACAGGTCAATTCACTACCCTTGTGACTTCTAAAACCAAAGCTCCCATTGCAGTGTTGTCTCATCCTATTAGAATGTAAACTCCTTGAGCAAGGGACTGGCTCACTTTTTGTTTTTGTGTCGCCAAAAGCTGATTAGGACAGCACCTGGCTTTTTCATTTATAAATTCATTGCTTTAGAAATATGAGTTACTATAAATATTGTACTTGGATTTTTGGTATGAGTTCATACAACCAATTCCATTCCTATCTCTAGCAAAGAAAATTCACTGGAAAAACTCAAAGAGCATTAAATACCTTTGATACCTTGCTGGCTTTCAGCTAAAACTAAGGCCTTCCACCCACTACCTTCGTCTGTTCTAAATCTCAATCTCTTAATATCTCTCTCTCTGTCAGTCTCTGTCTCTCTGTCTCTGTCTGTCTGTCTCTGTCTCTGTCTCTGTCTCTCTCTGTCTCTGTCTCTCTCTGTCTCTGTCTCTCTCTGTCTCTCTCTCTGTCTCTCTCTCTCTCTGTCTCTCTCTCTCTCTCTCTCTCTCTCTCTCTCTCTCTCTCTCTCTCTCTCTCTCTCTCTCTCTCTCTCTCTCTCTCTCTCTCTCCTCTCTCCTCCCTCCTCTCTTCCCCCTCCAACTGTCACTAATCCCCTAACTTTCAACTTAATCTTTCATTCTAGTAACTGCACTCCTAACCCAGGGCATCCAAACTCCTCCCAAGTTGGAGAAAGCCCAGAGAGGCTTCTTCACCTAGGATTTGAAGTCCAAGTTCCCAGGGCCACTTCAAAGAACGTTAAACCAAGAATTAGGTGAGACCTGGCATCTCTCCAGGACACCTCCCTCCCTCTTTTCTAACCCACAGTCTACCAACTCCTCTCCATCCACAGAACAAGAGAGTTTCTCCAGGGAATCTTAGAGAAGGAGCTGAATTCATATGGTAATTTCTCCCTTAGAACACAGAGAACAAGCTACGACCTCCCCTCCTCCACAGCCGGAGGAGCCTAGGGCCCACTCCAGATGAGCAAAGGCAGCCTTCACAGTCGTCTCCAGCTGTGCAGAGGGGGATGGTAGGAGATGGGGCAGCACAATCTTGCAGTTTGACTTCTAGCCTCATCTCCCCTGGTTCTGGCCTGACAAAGTGCTGAGGCTCATCATTCTAGAGCAGTAAACGAGCTCAACCAAACTCTTCATTTTACTGATGGAAAAAACTGGCTTCTGAACCAGTTACTGACATCAGACCCACATCTTTCACCCCAGGTCCTAAACCACAGCTTAAGAGTTGGTTCTATCCCAGAAGGCCTGGGGTGAGAAGGAATCTCTAAAGATTTTCCTTGGATCCACAGGAGGCTCAGCACAATTTCACACCTTATCCTTTGAATCCTCATTACATATGTAATCCACCTCTTATCTCCCCCCCACAAACATACATATTTCCTTACATCACTCCAAAGTCTACGAATAATCAAGTATTCATTTTTCCTTTCAGTTTAGGCCTTCTGTAATCAATCAGTCAATCAACTAATATTTAGTAAACACCCAATATGTGCCAGGTGCTGTGGATGCGTAGACATGGAATCAAGGAATTCGTATTCTAATGGGGGAAACAACCAGCATATACAAATATATGCAACACATTATAGTTATATAAATACAAGGTAGTTAAAAATATAAGATGAGTTGGGAGGGAGGATGCTAACAATTGGGGGGATCAGGGAAGGCTTTAGATGGGTGATGATGCTTGAACTTCATTTTGAAGGAAAAGAGTGAATCTATGAGGCAGAGTTGAAGAGGAAGTACATTTCAGGAATGTGGGAGGACCAGTGCAAAGATACAGAGAAAGGAAATAGAATGACCTATGGCCAAGAAGTGTATGGAATGGAAATGAGTGGGAAGATGTGAGGCAAGACCAACTAGGGGGCCACTGTAATAATCTGGGTGAGAAGGGATGAGGGCCTAACCAAAGGTGGTGGTTGTAGGATGGGAAGCAAAGGATTGGATACCAGAGATGTTGTGAAGGTAGAAATGGTGAGATTTGTCAATTGATTACACATGTGGACTAAGAATAACATGGAGATTCCAAGCCTGGGGGCTGGAAGGATGGCAGTGCCTTTTATGGAAATAAATTTTGGAAGAGGGAAGGGTTTGGGAGGAAAGATAATGAGTTTTGGACATATTGAGGATGAGATGACTCCAGGACATACAGTTTGAAATGTCCAATAGGCAGATGGTGATGCAGAACTGATAGACCTATGGTCATCTGCAAGGAGATGATGACTGAACTCATAGGAGATGAAAAGAAAGATGGTGGAGATCCATAGAAAACTGTAGGGCCGCTAGGTAGAGTATTGGACTTGAAGGTCAGAAGACCTGAATTCAAATCCTGCCTTTGATACTTACTAGTTATACCTCTCCAGCCTCATAGTACTTACTCCACAGGGCTGCTGTGAGGATCAAATGAAATAACCCAGGTGATGCACTTTGTAAACCTTTAAAAATCACACTATAAATCCTAGCTGTTATTATGAGGCAGTGAGGTGCTGCAGTAGACACTGAGTGCACGATCTGGAGTCCTGAAGACTTGAATCTAAATTCTATCTTAGACAACCATTAACTGTGTGACACTGAGCAAGTCACTTAACCTCTGTCTCAGTTTCCTCATCTGTAAAATGAGGATAATAATAGTACCTACCTTCCTGAGTTATTGTGAGGATAAAATGAGAGAAGACATATAAAGCACTTTACAAACTTTAAAGTTAAATGTTAGCTGCTATTATTTTTTTAAGATGAAAAAGAAGAAAGGGCCTAGGGCAGAACTTTGGGAAATACCCACAACTGGGTAAATCAGCAAAGGAGAGAGAAGTGGTCAGGCAGGCAGGCGAGAATAATATAATGAAGTCCCAGAGAGGAGAAAATTTTGTATGGCTTCTGTATTGATTTCTATAGAAGGACTGGAGAAGATGTTAAAAGGGTGAGGTAGAGTAATTGAAGGAAAATAAAATAGACTCAGGACCACCCATCCAAACTCCTAGATCACTCCCATTCCCTTCTTATAATGAGAAAAGTTACTTTTCCAATAGGCATTTTCTACTCAGAATCATCATGTCAATTGTAAAGTGGGCAGAAGGCCAAAACCATTCTACTTGCCTAATTTTTTCTCACTTTAAATGACTCACAACTGATGCTGCTTCCTTATTTCTCCAATTAAAATAACAAAATCAGCCTCTGGACATAGATTAGGATCAAAGCATTTTAAAGCAAAACAAAGCTATGGAAAAAGAGCTAACAAACACAACTTAGTTAAAGACATAGAAATTCAAAATGAGACACTCCAACAGTGTTTACTAAATACAAGGACAGAGAGAGAGAGAGAGAGAGAGAGAGAGAGAGAGAGAGAGAGAGAGAGAGAGAGAGAGAGAGAGAGAGAGAGAGAGAGAGAGAGAGAGAGTTGCAATCAGATAAAGCAAAATCAATCAATTAACAAGCATTTATTAAACACCTACTAAGTACCATGGAGATAAAATGCAATGGAGATAAAAAGGCAAAAAAAGAAACAGGAAGAGATACTCTTTAAAGTGGATGTAAGGAGGGAGGGCATTCCAAGGGAGAGGAGACAGGACATCCTGTGCAAAGGCATGAAGATAGGAGACTAGGAGACAGTTATCTTGAGTAAGTATAAGCAAGAAGGCAAATCTGGCTGAATTAGAGAGTATGGGAAGGGCAGTGATGCATACTACAAATATGGAAAGGGGAGTTTTGGAGAAGGGTTGTGAGGAGCTTTTATAGCTAAGGCAATAGGGAACCATTGGAAAGTACTGAATAGGGGAATAAAATGGTCTGATCTATACTTCAGGAAATTTAGCTTCCTACCTGCGTGAAGGAGAGATTGGAAGGTGAGAGTGTGGACACTTATGGCTGACATAGCAATCGGGATGCTACTACAGCTGTTTAGGGGTTAACTGATGAGGACCTTGGATGAGAGAGATGGCAGCGTGAGTGGAGAGTGCAACATGAAAAATGTTGCAGAGATTAAAATAACAAAGTTTGACCACAGATTGGATACATGGGGTGAATGACTGAGACATCCAGGATGTCACTGAGGTTGTGAACCTTGGAAGGACGGTGGTGTTCTCCATGGAAACAAGTTAATTTTTTTAATATTTTATCTTTTTCACAATTACACGTAAAAACAATGTTAACATTCTTTCAAAATAAGTTCTAAGGAGGAGTGGTATGATAAGAACAAAGATAATGAGTTGTCTGGGGTAGACTGAGTTTGAAAGGTCAATAGGACATTCAGTGATTGTGTGGTGAGAGAGAGAGAGAAGAGAGAGAGAAGAGAGAGAGAGAAGAGAGAGAGAGAGAGAGAGAGAGAGAGAGAGAGAGAGGAGAGGGAGAGAGAGAGAGGGAGAGAGAGAGAGAGAGAGAGAGAGAGAGAGAGAGAGAGAGAGAGAGAGAGAGAGAGAGAGAGAGAGAGAGAATAATTTAATTAAATTACAGGAGTAGACAAGATCACCAAGTAAGAGAATATAGAAAAAGAAAAGGGTCCTGGTCAGAGCCTTGGGGTACATCCACAATTAGGGAACATGTTATGGATATATTATTTCAAAAATAAAACAAAAAATAACACATACCATCTCACTTTGTTCTCCTAAATCCACCACCCTCAGTCACCTCACTCCTAGCACTGTACTCCCGGGTCATGACAACAAAAACAAATAGTTTTCAGGGCATTCAAACCAAACAAGGCTCCTGAGGAAAGGGGATTTGTCATATACCTGATTTCACAGGGGTTTTGTTTAGTTACTTGCCTGAAGCAAATATACTATTATAAACAGAATCTTTTTCTTTATCTATAGAAGGTACAGAAGGGGCCTGGTTAGAAACCTGGTAGCTGTAAACTGCTATCACTGTTTGTTCACACAATTTGACTTCCAGTTTTAAGCCCATTTTGGATTACTGTAGAATTCTGAAAGCCCTAAAGTAAGTAATGGGCTTTCTGTTTCTTCTCATAGTCAGATATATGTGTGTGTATTAATATATATTCTGTTGCATCCTCTCCCCATCTGCCTCCAGTATCCAAGAGCCAAAAGGCCTCAAAGTAAAAAACACTGTTTTGTTTTTTAAAATTCAGAATGACTCCATAGGATTCTTCCCGCACCCCCCCCATACAAAAACTAAAAAAGCAACCAAACCCAAATCCTGAGCTATGATAGAAAAGGACCTGGTCCTCTCATGGGGTGGTAGAGGGAAAGAGAAAAAGAGGAGGGAAGAATAGAAAAACGTGGGGGAGGCAGAGAGGAGGGGACAAGGGGAAAGGTGGGAGAAAGGAGGAGGAAAGAATAGGGGAGATGAGAAAAGGCTATCCTCCTTTTGCTCATCTTCTAAAGGACTTTGCTAAGGGCTGCCTAGGATTGCTGTTTCCTAGGTTCATGGTGAGAGAGATCCCCTACTCTACAAAAAGAAACATTAACTTGATTCTAATACAGAAAAGATTCTCTATCTACTTTCTGTATTTCAAAGTTCCTCCCAGACCCACTCTCCAGTCACACAGGCAATCTCTTCATGCCTGAACTGTTGAAATCATTGTCTAATGGATGACCCTTGTCCAAGTCTCAAATACACATTCAAAATCCATCTGTTAACTGAGGAGGATGGGATGGCCTATGAGGCCCCTTCTGGCTCTAAATCTATGACCCTATGATCCATCTTCCACCCAAATGTCAAAATGATCTTCCTAAATCACAGTTGGGACTATGTCACTCCCCTTCTCAAAAACTCTCATGGTCCCTGGTACCTCTTGGGATCACTTTTAAACCCTCTTTGTCCTTTATAGCTCTTCACAACCTGGTCCCTCTTTCCCTTTCCAGTCCCTTCCAGGCACTCCATCATCTAGTCATCCTGGCCAACAGCATTTCCTACTTCTGTGCCTTTGTCTAGGCTAGCAAATCAAGCCTGGAATGCATGGTCTCTCTCCTCACTTCTGTCTCAGAATCTCGACTTAGCTCAAATGTCACCTTCTGCAGCAGGCCTGGCCTAGCTAAGGTACCTTCCAACTACTCTTTGTAACTATTTATGTACATATTGTGCCCCCAGTAGAATATAAGCTTCTTGAGATCAGGGATTGTTTTTGCTTCTTCTCTGTATCCACAGCACTAATCATTTAATAAATACTTCTTTTCTGACTAACATCAGAAAGATTTTTCCTGATCCCCTTAGAGGCAGCAAGGTGGTACAATGGGTAGAGCGCTGGGTCTGAAGTCGCAAGGACCCAAGGACAAATGTAGCTTCAGACACTTACACAGATACTGTGACCCTGGACAAGACTCAATTTCTCTAACTGAAAATGGAATAATATTTTGATATACCTTTGAGACATTCAGTTCTATTCTGCTTGAAAAGCTCAGTAGCACCTCCCTCCTTCCCAGAAGACCGTAAAGACAAAATGAGATAATGTTTGTCAAATGTTTAGTATAGCTCCTGGACCACAATCAGTGTTTAATAAATGCTTCTTTCTTTCTTTCTTTCTTTCCTTCCTTCCTTCCCCTTCCCCCACATACCACTACCTTTCCTAACTTAAGTGTTTCCTCTTCATCAAAAAAAATGTCCTACTAGGTACCCACCATACTGGGACAGAGATCCAGTTCTTCACAAAGACTGCCATGAGGCCACACACTCAAACAGTATATATATACACACACATATCTATATATACATATATCTATATCTATATATATACATATATCTATATGTGTGTGTGTATATATATATATATATATATATATATATATATATATATATATATATATATACACACACATACACACATACAGAGGGTGCCATTACGTCAGAAGAGGAAGAACTTGCATCCTCAGAGCTTGGTTTAGCTGTTTGCCTTCAAGTGAACCTGCAAGTGCTCACAAGCCCTAGTAAACCAAAAAGGAAACAATTCCTGGAGAAAATGGCTTGGGGGGGAAGGGAGGATGAATAATTACTACCGAATTTCCTGGGTGATCTCTGATGATATCTATCCAAAATTTGGAAAGGATCCAAGTCCCTCAATTCTATCATCCCCACACTTCTGAAATATAGCAGTGAGTGACAGGGAGAAAGGGCTCCTGAATTCAATTAAGTCCCTCTTTTACAAGGTAACACACATACCCCAGAGGGAAAAAAATGAGATTCTTGATTCTTTAAGGTTTAATTATAACTTAACACCTCAGAATCTCCAAGTGCTTTATTTTTAGCGGTTACTTAGCTATTTAGATTTTGATAAGCAGAAATGAAGTAAAAGAGGCATTCTAGGTATAAAGAATTCTATAAACAAAGATTCAGACTTGAGAGAAACTGCAGTTGAACAGTTTGGTCGAAGCATGAGTTACTCATGGTAAAAAAAAAAATAGGGCACAAAGGCAGATGAGTATGAGTTTGTAGAGGGCCTTGAATGCCAAGCCAAGGGTCAAGAGCTTAAGTTAGTAGGCAATGGGAAGAAATGGATCGGTTTTGAGCAGGCAAGTGACGTGGCAGGACTGTGATTAAAAAAAAAAACTGATTTGAAAGTAATATGTAGCATGGATTGGCACATGAAGATGGATCTGATCAGGCAGGAAGGTTTGAATTTGGGTTTTGGCACAGCGCTGAAGTGTGAGACTGGAGAAATAGAATCCACAGAACTTAGTGGCTGGCTAGATGTGGTGGACAAGGGAAAGTATGGATTTAAAGATGACTCCACTGCTCAGGAAAGATTACTGGGAGAACTAGAAATACCGAAATCAGGAGAAAGAACTGATTTTCAGGGTTGAAGAAACCAAGGTAGGTTCTAGACATAATAAGTTTTTATTTGTTTTACATATACGTACAAAAAATGTCACATGCCACTCTTCCCAATAGACTATAAACTCCCTGAAGGCAGGGACTATTTCATTTATTTTTACTTTCCAACATTTAGCACAATGTCTGGCACTGGGGGAAGTACTTAGTAAATGCTTGATGGAGTAATTGAGCTCTCTCCCAGGCAAGTGGAAATTCAAGAGCTTCAGAAGAAGGTTAGGGCTAGAGATACAGACCTAGGATTCATCACCTGCACGGAGGTAATGATTGCTGAGGGTACAGAAAGGACCAGAAGCAGATACAAGAGTTCCAGTAATGTCTCAGACACTATATGATTGAGGCAAGTTACTTCACTTCTCAGAAGCTATAAAACTCTAATACTACTGCTATTTTCACTGTAGATATATCCCAAAGGGTTGCTGTGAGGATGCCACTTTTTACACTTAAAGTGCTATTAAAATATGAATTTATTTTTACTACTACTATAAAGAAGGAAATTCTGAAGAATTAAATCCAAATCCAAAAAATATTGATCCAAAGAAAAAAAAATTTTCAAAGCCCCAAACAAAACCCAACCCTATTCTCACCAATCAATCAAAAAACATCTATTAAGCTCCTATCACCTCTGTGTTAGGCACTGTGCGAGATGCTTATGGGGGAGTCGGTATGTCTAAAACACTCATGTGGGCATATATTCACCGACCAACTTGGATTTTTAAAAGATGAGAATAAAATATTGATGGTATGAACTGGAGCATTTTCCAGGAAATTAAAGTGTGGCATTGTCCTTTAAGAATATGGTTGGAACTAATACTCAGAATAAGTTGGGGCAAGTGATGAAATGGTAAGGACCACAAAAGGAGCTATACCAGCTAAACTGGGGAAAAGAAAGTAGTCAAAGAAGGGATCCTGCTTTGAAGGAGATGTAATGATAGTAACAGATCATTTAATTGACAAGCATTTGGCAAGTGTTTATTGTATGTCAGATAATATCCTAAATAGGGCAGCTAGGTGGCACAGTAGATACAGCACTGGTCCTAGAGTCAGGAGGACCCAAGTACAAATCCAGCCTGGGACACATATTAGCTGTGTGACTGGGTAAGTCACTTAACCCTGTTTGCCTCAGTTTCCTCATCTGTAAAATGAACTGGAGAAAGAAATGGCAAAGCACTGCAATATCTCTGCCAAGAAAACCCCAAATGGGGTCACAGAAAGTTGGACATGACTGAAATGACTAATAATATCCTACATTTTGAGGATATAATAAAAAAGCACAAACAATCCTTGGCCTCAAGGAGATTACATTCTAATAGGAGAAAAAACCTATACACAAAAATGTACAATACAAAATATATACAAAATGCATATATAAATTCACCTTAGGGAGGAAGGTAGCAAAAGGAAAGACCTCCTGAAGAATATAGTGCTTTAGCTGTCTTGAAGAAAACCAAATTCTCTAAGATACTGAGATTAGGAGGTAGAGCACCCAGGTAAGGGGGACAGTCAAGATATCCAAAGGCACAGCAAAGGAAAAAGACTTGTCATATGTAAACATATTGATAATACATTTTTGCTTATTATTAATATAATTCTGCTTCTTAATGGGAAGATCTTTCCCATCTATTTTAATAGGACCATGTGACCTGCTTACATCACGTGGAAGCCTGAGTCACATGAGTCTAGGTCACATGGAACGGGAAGGGGTGGAGCAGGAAGAGGCAGAATAGGAAGAGGTGAAACAGGAAGAGGCAAAGCTGAGAGGAAGGTCAGAGAGCAGTCAGAGCTAGGAAGGATCCAGACAAACAGGCAGCTGGCTAGCGTGAGTGAAAGAGCTTGTTTGTGATTTGTTTAAGGGATCTGGTTTGTGGGAAGCCTAACAGAGGGAAGGCTTGGGGACAATGTTGCCCTCTGCACTGTTATTATGTATAGAGTTCTTTGTTACTATGATGGATTTGACTTTCTGGAGTCTGAATAAGTGTTTTGGTTCTGTCTTCCACGTGGAGAATCTGTTGTATTTTGGGATTCAGAACTGTGCCAGGATATTCACAGCGGCACTATAGTAAGGAACAGCAAGTTGGAGGAGGAAACAATACTGATATGGTTAAACTTATGTTTTGGGAATCACTGTGGCAACTGTGTGGATGATGAATTGGAGTGGTAGACATTTGAAGCAGGGAGACAAATTACAATATTATTGTAATAGCCCAGGAGAAAGCTGATGAGGGGCTGAACTAGGGTGGTGATGCTGTGATTGGAAAAAAAGAGGATAGTCCTAAGAGATGATGTAGAAATGGAATCAAAAAGACCTGCCAACTGACTGGACATGTAGTGTGAAGAGCTCAAGACACTGACATTTCAAACTTGGAAGAGATGAAGGGTGGTGGTATCTTCAATAGTAAGAGGACAATTCAAAAGGGAAGGGATCTGGTTTGGGGAAAAGATCATGAGTTCTGTTTTGGACATGATGAATTTTGAGATACCTTTGAGACATCCAGTTCCATTCTGGTTGAAATGCCCAACAGGTCGTTCATGATCTGGAACTGAAACTCAAAAGAGAGAAGAGGGCAAAATATACAGATCTGGGAATCATCTACATAGAGATGATAATGGAACCCACGGGAGCTGATGAGATCACCAAGTGGATAACAATAATAACAGGAACAATAATAACTATTATTTAGTATTTACTATATATCAGATACTATGCTAATTAAGCACTTATAGTTTTTATCTTATTTGATCTCAACATCCCACAGAGGGAGGTGCTATTGTTATCTCCATTTTGCAGATGAGGAAAGTGAGACAAACATAGGTAGAGTGACTTGCTCAGGGTCACACAACCAACAAGTATCTGAGGATGGATTTGAACTCAGGTCTTCCTGACCCCCAAGCCCAGTGCTCTATCCACTTGAGTATATGGCGTAAGGGGGAGTCCCAGATCAAAGCATTAGAGAATGCATACTGTACTCAAATGGACAAAGACCCAGCCATGGAGAATGAGGAGCAGTCAAACATGCAGAGGGAGAATCAGGAGAGGGTAGAGTCATGAAACCCAAAGAAAAATGTTTCCAAGAGGGAACATGGTCAGTAGCGTCAAA
Organism: Notamacropus eugenii; assembly: GCF_028372415.1. NCBI lineage: Eukaryota > Metazoa > Chordata > Mammalia > Diprotodontia > Macropodidae > Notamacropus > Notamacropus eugenii. Next base: position 318,227,836 of record NC_092873.1, on the reverse strand, counting down.
TGCTAAAGAGACTTCAAGAAAGATAAGAACTTGAGTAAAGGCCATTGGATTTAGGAGGCAGACCTACTCAACACTGATTTTACTTCTATTGTCTCTGGGACAGTTAATGGTGTGTTGAAACTCCAAATAATAAGTATGGAGCTAATAAAAGATCATTTAACTACCCTTGACAAGTTCATACAAACTACATTCCAGAATATGAAAGAGCTGGTTGGTGGAAGTGACTGCTGATCCTCTGTATGGGGAATCTGCTACTTAATAACTGTGTACCCTTGGGCAAATTATTTAACTTCCCTGGGCTTCAGTTTCTTCATCTATAAAAGAAGAGGAATGGGTCAGATGATCTGTAAAAGAGTTCTCTTCTAGCTCTAAATCTTAAAAGTAGTTAACAGTGTACAACTGGATCTGTCAATAAGAGGATTACTACTGACTTTGGAAAAAGTTATTACATCAAAGTGGTGGGGAATGGATTGAGGGTGTATGGGTACAGGCATTAAGGGAAAACTACTCTTTCACATTTGGAAGAAAAGGAAGGAGATAAATATGGTGGGGTAGCTGGAAAAGGTAACAGAGTTAATGAAGGGTTTCTTTGGGATAGGGTTGTGGGAAAGCCAACAAAATGCTGCAATGCTTTCCATAATGTCTGTTCTCTGCAGTTTTATGCCCCTTCTAATTGTGTATACAAGGATATGGTTTTGCTACTCAGGATTTTGAAAATGCAAACGTTAGCCATTCTTCCACACTCTAAGGAATGTAAATGAATCAATATTGCATCCTATAATCTATACAGTGTGTTCTTAAAGCTTCACTAAAACTTTTGGAACACACTGTATAAATGCCTATATATGTATACATGTATATATATATATATATATACATATATACATACATATATATATATATATATAAACCAAGGTCATTAATATATAAGATCTTAATGTCCTTGTTAAAATCATTGTGTATTTAGGAGTTTATTCCACCACATCCTCCTCTCAATCTCACCCCACCCCCACCCCTGTGGAATCTGAGTTGGGATTTTAGATGTGGACTCCTAAAAGGGAAAAGAAAAAGACCCATATACACCTCTATAAGTTTGACTTCCCTTACATGCTAAGATAATTTACTTGTATCTTGTAAGTGTTAATTGTCCCTTGTTTTTTGCTTTTACTCCTAAAATAGCTGGGAAGGTCTCCCCTTCTCTTCCCAAGAATAAATTCATAAAGTGGGCCCAGAGAGCTCCACAGTGTCAGGTCTTTTAGATAGAACCCTCTATTTCCCCTTTGTTAGATAATCTTGTATAATTTAGGGGAACGTTCCTCTTCCACATTTGCATTTTCCTTCAACCAATTACAACACTGTATATGTGCATAACTAAAAGGGGATGGTTGATAATAGCTTATTCCTCACTGATCACCACAGTAAACTCCCCAAAAGGAGGGAATATATCTAATACTTTGGAGATAGGATTTTTCCTTACACAAAAAGGGAAAGTTAGAAAGCTATCATTAGAGCTGCCATATACCCTACTTTGGAGAACTGCCCCACTATCACCCTAATCTGGTTGCAGACTTAGAGTTCTCCCGTAGTGTTCAACTGTTTCCAATTGGCTATAAAGAATATCCTGCAATAAATCTTCTTTGGAAATTAAAGTCTGAAGCATAGGTTTTCTTTTCCCCTCCCCAGTGTGAATACTTAAATTCCCATATAATCATTCTGCCAAATGAAGGAACTGAAATAGGTAAAAAAAAAAAAAAATGATCAAATGTCTTCCTCATTCTTAAATTCTTGAGCTCAGGGATCCTCAGTCTCTCTTTCTTTTTTAATTCCTTTTTAATATTATTAACAAGCACAAAACTTTCCCTACAGAAAGAAAGAAGAAACGAGAGAGAATTGCACATGAAACTGCAAAACAGCCGCATTTTAAAAAACATGTTTTAAATTTAACACGGTAGTGCCAAGAATATTCTGCTTTGTGTGCCCCCTTCTGATCATACTTCTGCAATCTTGTTTTTTATTTAGCTATAGACCCTTTTTCTTTTCTTCCTTTTCTAGAATCATTACCACAAATTCTGCCCTCAATAAAAACCTTTCCCTTGTAAGAAGTGGAGGAATGCAAACAAAACGACACAGTGTATGTGTAAATGTATGTCTTATTTTGATCTCTGGACCTCTAGTCAATAACATCTCTGCCAGGAGGAGGCAAACATGATTTATCATTGGTCTCCTAGAGTACTCACTCATCACTGCATAGATCAAAATTCTCAAGTATTTGTTTTCCTTTCCAATGTCATAGTCATTGTATAAATTGTTCTCCTGGTTCTGCTCACTTCACTCTACACAAGTTCATCAAGTCCTCCCAGGTTTTTTCTAGGGAGTCCTCATTCTAATTGCTGCAGTAAATAGCAGAACTAGGGTTAGAATCCAGGTCTCCTAACTTCCCCCATTACTTTGTAGCTAAGAAGAGTTTAATGGTTTCCCACAGTCTCTCTAAACAGTGCATACATCTTAGCCTTGAATTCAAGGCCTTCCAAAACCAGGTCTTAACCTCCCTTTCCTGTCATGTACAGAACCATAGAATGTTAAAGCTCTAAGGGTCTTTTGGGGGAGGTGGGGAGAGGACCTTAGAATCTGTGATTTTTATCAGTATAGGCAGCTGCCCTTGGAACTCTAACAAAGTAACCTAAAGATTTAGAAAGTTGCCTGGGGCAATGAGAAGTTAAATAGTTTGCTAGGGGTTAGGGCAGCTAGGTGGCAAAGCCGATAGGGTGCAGGGCCTGGAATCAAGGAGACCCAAGTTCAAATCAGACCTCAAACACTTACTAGCTGTGTAACCCTGGGTAAGTCACTTAATGTTTGCCTCAGTTTCCTCATCTGTAAAATGAGCTGAAAGAAATGACAAACCCCTCCAGGATCTTTGCCAAGAAAACCCCAAAAGGAGTCACAAAGAAGAGCCACCAGACACCCATCATCCTGATTTTGAGGTCTCTCCCAAAAGAACTCAGAGGTCCAAATTTCATCCTAGTACACTCCAATCTCTTCATATTACAGATGAGGAGACAGAGATACAAATGTTAAAGTAATCTGCTCAATCTTTAACTGCAAATTGATACTGTTCAATGTATCAAATGTTCAAGTAAAACCAGACTGTTTATTCTTTCATTTCCCACTTCAAGATCTTTGTAGCACTCCTCCCCCCTCACACACACCTCCATTCACCTTTCAAGGCCCAGAACAAATATCATGTAACAAATATACATAATAATGACATAATAAACAAATGCAAATACTGCTTCCTGATCCCCTGAACCAGTGTTGTCAAACTCAAACACGCTGGGGTCAATATGCCCCAGTATATTGATTTAGAAGATCATATATTAACATTATCTGTGTTTTGTTATATTTTTATTTGTTAAATATTTCCTGGTTACAGTTTAATCTGGTACAGGGTACACTAGTGTTCGATACAGCTGCCCTAAACCACAAGTGATTTTTCCCTCCTCTGAAATCCAATAGCGTTTTACTCATTCTTCTCTTGTGCGATTTATCTTCTTCCACCTTATACTGAAATTATTGGCATATACTTTCTATACTCCCCATAACTAACCTACAAGTTTCTACCATGGAATATCTCTAATTCTTTTTTGTTTGCCTAAGTATCTACCACAGCGCCTCAGATATAGTAGGTGCTCAATGCATGTTTTTTGAATTAATGAACAGTATGATTATGGTGAAAGGTTAATGGGCTATATATGAAGGAAGTTCTACAGAAAAGTTTAACATTCTTAGAGAGCAGGAAGACACCAACTGAGAGGGATGTTATAATAACCCTGCCTCCTTGCATATCTCCACAAGAGATTTCCCAGCTGCCTTTTTATATGAGGTCCAAGACACAACTGCAGAATCAACTCCACATAGCCAAGGGACAGATAAATTCTGCTGAGGGGTTTTTGTGAAGCATATCTTCTCTGTACCTGTCCTAGTAGTGAGCACCATGGTGCACATTGTAAATGCTTCGTAAACATTTGTGGCATGCATGAATGTTGACGACAAGTTATGGGAAGGGTATTGGTTTTTTCAAGCAGTCTTGGAACAAAAGACACCAACCCAAGCATCTTTTACACACATAAATCTTATGGGGGAAAAAAAGAAAATACTGCTCTACCATTTGCAATCTTAGGTACATTACCGTCTCTGAGCCTCAGTTTCCTCATCTGTAAAAAGAAAAGGTTAGGCTAGGATCCACTAAGGTGCTTTCAGGCTCTAAATTTATGATTTTACAGATTTTAGGGGGAATTTCAGATTATAAGAAGAAAGCACAGGAAAGCACACAGGAGAGTCTAGAACAAGCCTACAAGAAGATGCATATTTAGTATGCATATTCATACTTCTGGTTAGAAACACTGGAAACTTTCTCCTGTTTTGTTTTGTTTTGTTTTTTCACCTTTTAAATACGAGCAAATAGACAAAGAAATTTTTTGCAGGGAAAAGAAACTGAAATCCAAGGGTATAGGAGGTAGGAGTGCTTTGTATCTCTTTTACCCTTCCAATATGAAAAATTGGATTAAACCAAGTGAATGACATTTGTTGTGTGTGTTTTCCATTTGCCACTATACATGCATGGTATAGTCCTTTGCCTCAGTTTCCACATCTCAAATGGCACCACAATCCCTTTGGCTCCACATCTCAAAGAAGATAATTCCAAAGGTCAACTGATCAGCCCCAAGGCCTGGACTAAAGTCCTTTCTCCAGAAAGTCTAACTACACAATGCCACTAGTCATTAAATCCTACCCTTGCCAGGCTTGTACCAGCTGCCTCCTTCCATGGAGAGATGAACTCCTACAGTAAAATGAAACAAACTAGAATTCTAACTACTTGCCTGGACAGTTATTCATCCACTACAAAAATTGATTTCCCACAGCTCCATCTTAATGCCATTTTAAAGGGACAATGGCAAAATCTGCTGCTGTACGCTAAGTGGATTCTCATCAAATTCACCCACCTCCAAATTGCTGTCTAATTTTCCCTTGCAGACTGCATATAAGCTTACTCTATCCCTGATAACACTGTTAATAGCTTCTTTAAATAAACATGAATTAAGACAATCCTTATTTGGCTCCTTTTAGTACAGATCATCCTCTCCTTTAATTGATCTCATGGTAATCTGTAGCCTTCTTATGCAATTATCATATTCTGATTTGTATTTTATTTTTTCTGAGGATATGTCTTCACATTTTTGTTAGATTTTTATCTTGTCAAGGGCAAAGGATCTGCATTTCTCTCCCAAAGTCTAATAGTACTTGGCACATAAGAAGCCCTTAAAAATGTTTGTGGAATAAGTGAATGAATTTGAACATCACAAAACCACAGAATCTCAGTGTTGGAAGGGGTTTCAATGATCACCCAATCAAACCTGTACCTGCTACATGGGAATTATCTTCATTACTGACAATAGAAATCAATTTGAAGACCTTTGGTGATGGGAAGCTCACAGTCTAGGGTAGAGGGAATTCCATTTTCACTTTAGATGACTGTTAGAACTTTTTCCTTTACATTGAATTTAAGTTTATCACCCTGTGTTTTCCACCCACTGCCTCATCTTCCACTAAACAGGACAAACTCTCATTTCTCTTTCAAATGAAAGAGTTAATCAATTTGGGTTGAGTTAAAAGCTTTAGTAAGACAAGGCTTTGACCTGAGACAGAGGAAGAAGTTGTTTTTTTTTTTAATCTATTTACAGGATCATCACCAGATACAGAAGGATTTTTTTGGCAGAGAGGGCCTTGGACCTATGATTTCATTGACCTAGGGAACTATAGGTAAATGAGCCAATTGTCTCTACCAGTGAAGATCTGCAACTGTTTTACAAAAATACTAGGCCAAGTTCAAGCAGCCAGGATGTGTTTGGGCCAGAACTTGAACCCATCTTCCTGACTGAAACTGACTGTTTATTCTACTATATATACCATGTTGCTTCTGTACAGGAGAATAAAATTCAAAACAAAACAAAAATTCCTAAAGACTCAGTGGGGAATATGAGTATCTGAGCCAATTACCTCTTATATTGTAGATACAGATTTTATGGTAAAGAAGGGAGTGAAAAGGACATTGTTTTGTTTGGGGTCAATCCTTTGCTCCTATCAATTGGTCCTGGGAAGAAGGACCATCTCTATTTACACTGAAAGCAAAACCACTGGGAGAGATAACACTAGTTAATATTTTTGTAGCTAGTGATTTATAAGAGACTCCTCCAGATTCTAGTACTGTCTCCTAGAGCTACTTCTTTGGCCTGTGTTTGCCATGGTCCTGCTTCCTTATCTTACCCCTTTCTGTTTCACCATTCTTGAACCATGTCCTCTATGGCATCCTCTTCATTTCCCTCCTCTAAATGCCCCAAATCACAAACAGCAACTCACTTGGACTCCACAGAGCCACTGCCTAACTGCTGCATTGTATTGCCAAGCAACTAATAACAGCAATGCCTTCTTACAACTTATTTACAGTAGCTTTTACAAATAAGTAGTTCCTCCACAAAATCAAAGCCTCCCTAAGGATTTAGCAGAGTGGCCTGTCACTCTTTCTTCTTAGTGGCTAAGATGCCCAAGAGAGAAATGACTCTGGCCCCTGTTACAACAAGAAGGCAATGAAAGTGATCAATTCTTTGTTTTGTAAATATCCAAAGAAATGTGTCATCAGTCAGGGATGATACCTACTTTGTCAAATTACCCTAATATATCAGACTACACCATCAAAGATCTCTCCTTTATTAACCTACATAAATAAGGTGCCACTAGCAATTAACCAGTTCATCCAGGCATAAGATCATCAGACAGTTAGTTACTCAGCATCTTAAACTGGCCCACAAGTACAGACCTGAAAGAAAGCAAAAAAAAGAAACAAAGGTAGCTGGCTTGAGCTGAACAAAAAACTTCAGGCAAACAGGATGTTCTTACTAGTGTGAAAGGGGAGTGGCCAAAGAGGGCTCAGTCCTGGGACCACAAATGTTTGGTGAGCCCACTTCTGAAAGTGTCTGACAGGCACTTTTTCTCTGCTGAAGAGTATGCACAGGACTTTTGATTGACTGCTGAGCTAGAACTGGATGTGTATTCAAAAAACACTACCCACCCTGAGTCTATCTCTGTCTCTTTTCCTTCCTGGCTATGTGAGAAGGAGGGGAAAAAAGGCTGCTCTAAGCCTTCAGGTGGCAAAGCTAGCACAAGCGGCCCATTGTCCCCACTCAGGTTGACTGGAAGCAATTAATCACTTGAACCTGCTATGGTTTCTAACGTACTATTGTATTATCTTCTGTTCTTATTGTACCATGCTTTCCTACTTCAAGGGAAGGAGTGCTGTAGAGGGCATGGACTAGACTTCATTCAAGCTTGTAAGATTTGAAATGACCAGAAGAATAAAGCCACCAGAGTTCTGGTGATAGGAGTTCACTTTGTGGACAGCTGAACCTGTTAAAAATTGAAGCCTGGAATGACCTGAATGGACCAATCAGAGCAGTGGATTTAAGGCAGCCAAGAAGGAGTAACTTCTCCATAGGCTTCACCTTCATTCAATAATGACCTTCATGGAGTGAATGCTTTGTACATAGGGCATAGAGGAAAGTGTGCCCCCAGATATTAAGTGCAGAAAGAAATTCTGTTGTTTGTTCCATCTTCTCAGTAAATACTCCTTTGGAGAAGCTAATTGATGTGGATTTGAACCCAGATCCAAACCCAGCATTCTTTCTAAGAAACCACCATGGAACAAGCCCACAGAAGCAACATGAAAAATGTGTTCATTTACCCAACATATTGCTAGCATGATGCCAATCAACCCGTCTCATCACACTTTGGACCAAATTCACTAAGATGACCAGGTGTAGGGGCACCGTATAGAGACTTTTGTTCTCAAGATATCATTATAAAGATTATAAATGCCAGCTTCTGACCAAAGCCTTTGGCAGGGTAGGGCATTGCCTCAGAGCAATTCAAAAGTAGGGTAACTAGGTGGCTCTGGGGATAGAATGAAGACCTGAGTTCAAATCCATCCTCAGACACATATTATCTGTGTGACTCTGGGCAAGTCACAACCCTGATTGTCTCAGTTTTCTCATCTGTAAATGAGCTGGAGAAAGAAATGGCAAAGCTCTCCAGTATTTTTGCCAAGAAAACCCTAAATGAGGTCAGTCAGACACAACTGAAAAGCAACTCAAAACACAAAAGGGAGCCTAGACTCAAGGAAAATTAATCTCTACTGGTGAATGTCTCTGAAAAGGTCATAAAGCACCTGGAACAATGCCTGGGTGATAAGGAAATGGTTGGGGGTAGGGAACCTTGGGTTCTCTGTGGGCTTATTTGCCTCAGCACATTCCACTAAGGAACACCTAAAGGTCAAAGTCTGTGGGAATCTGTCCTTGGCTTGTGGTGCCCTTCTAGCATTTACATCACCAGCATGAATACAGAATGGAACTGGCCTACAGGGAACCTACCCTGGAATGGGGGTGGGAGTGAGGCCAGGGACAGGGAAGGAAAATTGCCCCAACATAGAAACTACAAACAAATGCTGCCTAAATAGACAGGGAGAAGTTTCACTTCCCCCAAAACTAATGTATGTGGTAATAAGAGTTAAAACTCCTACCGTTAGGTTCCATCAACCAGTAGTAACGGTTCCTTGTTTACAGAGTTGAGTTTAGAACAGGAATTTAGGCCCCAAATGCAAATTCGTCTTACAGGGAGGAGTAAATAGATTTAAGGCCAACTCCGGTTAACCAGAAAATAAGAAGTTAGAAGTTTTTACACAGCAGAATTCAGTGAATAAACTCAGATTTGATCAGTTTTGTTGTTGTTGTAAAAGATTTTGACCTGAAAAAATTAACCAACTTCTAATGAGACTAAAGTAGACTCCTTCTCCATGAGATCAAGCCCAGCATCACCACAGTGGCTAATAAACATTTTCATCAGTTGTTACACCTTCCACAGCACCTTTCTCTGCCAATCCTCCAACTGAGGGCTTCAAGTGAATGGAAGAAAAAATTGAGTCTGATCTATGGGAGCTCCCTCTTCTCCTCTCACATCCCCATATTCCCTCACCATCTTCTTCACTCCTGTCTCATGTGAAGAGGTTCTCCTTGCTAAGACCAACCCCTGGATCCTACTTCATCTCATTTTCTCTGGTGGACTGTCCCTGCTATTATCCCCCTCTCTCACTAATCTTCCCCATCAATCCAGCTCTCCACACATACTGACTTGTCTTTTTGTTTCCTCCAAAAGTGCACATGTCACTCCCACCCTTAAACAACCCTTATTTGATGCAACCATTCTTGTTAACATCCACCCTATGTAAATCTTTCGTCCACATCATGGCTAAACTTGAATAAGGCGTCTAAACCTGTGGCCTCTTTCCTCTCTTTTCAATCGATCCTAAAACCTTTGCCGTTTGCCCTCTGACTTTCTTCACTGAACTGAAACTATTCTCTCCAAAAATACTAATGATCTTCTAACTGCTAAAACTAATATTTTTTTTCTTAATCCTCATCCTGCTTGACCTTTACCTCAGCCTTTTACACTACTGATTACCCTCTAGCTGAGGGAGCTAGATGGTACAGTGGATAGAGTTGCAGGGTCTGGAGTCAAGAAGACCTGAGTTCAAATATGACCTCAGACCCATTAGCTGTGTGACCTTGGGCAAGTCACTTATCCTATTTGTCTGAGTTTCCTCAGCTGCAAAGTGAGGATATTAATTCACAGGGTTATTGTGAGAAACAAATGAGATAATAATTGTAAAGCACTACATATAGTGCCTGGTATGTACTAAAGGTTCTACTAGATACCCCAGGTTTTCATGTTCTTCCCTGGTTCTCCTCCTTGTCTGACCACTCCTCAATCTCCTTAGTGGAATTCTCTTCTAGGTTACATCCACTAATTACAGGTATGCCCCAAAGCTCTATCCCAGTCCCTCAACTATCTCCCTGGGTGCTCTATGCAGAGGATGCCCAAATCTATGTAAATCTTCCAGTCATCCTCCACCCCCTCACTCTCCCTTATCCTACATATCCATGGTAGTGCCAAACCACTCCCTATCTTTACTTTATCTACTATCCCACAATACTCCCCTCATAATCTCCTTACTCCTGGCTATTGCAATAGCCTTCAGGTTGCCTCTCTGGCTGTATTCTCCAGTATGCTGCCAAAGTGATTTTCTTAGAACACAATTCTGACCATGTCAACTTTCTCCCCACCCCTCATCAATAAAGTCCAGTGGCTCCCTATTATTTCACAATCAAATACAAAGCCTTTCACAACCTGGCCTCACCTTTCCTCTCCAGTCTTCTTAATCTTTACTCCTTGTCCACCTGTTCTGTGGGCCTTCTAGCCCATCCTTGCATACAACACTATCTCTCGGCTCCCTGTCTTTTCATCAATTGTCCCTCCATCCTTTCTGGAATGCTTCCTCTCCTCATTTTTGCCTCCTGGCTTCCTGACTCAACTCAAATCTCATCTTCTGCAGGAGACCTTTCTCCCACGGCTAATGACTTCACTTGGAGGTTACTTTCCATTTTTTTACACTGAATATACCTTGTATGTGTATATTTTTTTCATATTGCTCCCATTAGAATGGGAGATCCTACAGGGCAGGTAGACATAGTTCTTTGCCTTTCTTTGTATCCCCAGCACTTAGCTTTCCACTTAAGTCATCGCTTGGTCTCCAAAAGAGTTGATTATTTCTCTTCTGTTAGGGATGGAGAAAATGAGCCAGAAAGAGGTAACTTAGTCACGACACAAAGAAAGTCAGTGACAAAGCCAGACCACAGAATTTCCTGGGGTCTCTATATGATATCTGGGCAATTCTTCAGCTGTCTGTGGCTCTATAGCATTAATTTCTCAGTCCATGACTTCTGCTGACTTCATTTTCCTCCCTTCCCCATCATGACCCTATCGTTAGTTAATCAGTGTGACTCCACACTGGCCTCTTCTCTAGAATCCTATAGCCCTTGTCCTCCCACTGCTCACGCCTTCTCAAACTCCCCCATTCACCTTCTTTATTACTGGAGGAAGTCATGAAACTGTAGACTTGGGCCTGCTACAAATATAATGCTATCTAACCTCAACTGGGCTCTCACGGTAAGCAAGGCAGTCCTTATCCTCTTCCCAACATGCTTCTCAAACACACAGCAGCGGCTGTCCCAAACTCCTCAGTCCGCCATTTCCTAAACTGAGCTCATCTTACTCTTTATTGAGGAAAATCAAGAATGTCTTCAATGAATTCTTTATTATCCCTTTCTCTCATCTCCCAACTCTGGCATTATCTCCCATTTTCTCCTCCTTAATTGCGGCCTCTGTAGGAGACTTTCTCCACACCAAGGGCAATCCTACCACATATGCCTCAGATCCCATTCTCTTCTCTCAGAGGGCTCCTTCCCAAAAGCTCATAAATATGCACATTTCTCCCTCATCCAACCCTTTTCCCTAAATCCTAACATGCCCTCAGGCTATCATCCAATTTTTTACCTCCTTTTCTCAGTCAAAATCCTAGATACAGAACTGAGCTTGGAAGAAAGCTACGGATTTTAAGAGGCAGAAAGAAGGAGAAAGAACAGAGCAGACAAGGAGTCTGGATTGCAATGAAAAGTAGAGGACATGGGAGATGGAATGTCACGTGTGTAGAATAACAAGTAGCTATGTGAGAAGGAAGTAGCAGTCCTAGAAAGGTAGGCAAGAGCCAGCTTTCTGAAGGGTTTTTAATACCCAACAGCAGTTTTGGTTTGTTTTATCCTAGAGGCAACAAAGAAGCCACTGACGTTTCTTGAGAAGGGGGATGACATGGGGACTTTAAGAATATCCCTTTAGCAGCTCTGTGGAACATAGGTAGAGAAGGGCAGAGAGAATTAGTAATTGTCTTCACCCATTGCGTATATATTGGTTTCAAAACATTTACCAATTAACCATTTTAAGGGAGACAGGCAGGGTCAATGGGTAGGGTCTAGGGAGCTGAATAATCCAAAGGACAGATCATCTAAAAATCATTAATATTCGATTTTGAAATAGATCATCTGCTCCCTCCTAAAAATACAGATTGATCTTTCTTATTAGGATAAAGACAAGTGAATCTGCATTTCCTGTGTACAAATGAGAGTGGGAGGAGGCCCAGAGACATGAGGAGAGGCAGGAAGCCAGTATGGGGCCTCTTGTAAATTTGCAGTGGGAAATAAGAAAACTAGGATTCCAGTTAAACAGTTTTAAAGTCCTTTGAATCTGTCACACAAAGAAGAAACGGAAAGAGTGTGTGTTCTAAATTTAAATTGCAAAGTTTGATGATATTCTGGTTAGGTGGAACACTAGTGGCAACATTACTTAATAGAATTGTCCTCCTTAAAGAAACTCTGAGCTGCATTGGTGCAATGCAGTCTTTTCTGGAGCCAAACAGCCTATTCAACTCTCATATGTCAAAATAAGAAGCTCAGAGGATATGATGTCCAGCAATCAGTGGCCAGATGCTTAGAGAGGCAAATGTTCTTCCTGGATATCTAGCACAGTATAAATGCTTCGGTGGGATAGCGAGGTCACTGTTTCTCTCTCCTTTTCAGAGGAAGAACAAAATCTAGGACTATGCCCCAATCTCAACCTCATCAGGCTCATGGGCACCCATAAAAACATTCCATTCAGAGCTGAAAGTCACATTAGAGATCATCTAGCCTCATTTTCCAGATGAAGTAAAGCATTTTGCTCAAGGTAAAAAAACATAGTAAGTGCTAAGTTAAGCAGAATGAAGCATTTGGCCAGCTAGTCAGAAAAACACAAGTTCAACTCTGGCCTCAGACATGTACTAGCTGTGTGGCACTGGGCAAGTCACTTAACCCTGTTTTCCTCAGTTTCCTCATCTATAAAATGAGTTGGTGAAGGAAAGGACAAATCACTCCAGTATCTTTGCCAAGATGGGGTCATAGAGAGTCAGACATGCCTGAACAACAGTTAAGTCAGAACTCAAATCCAGGCCCTATAACTCCATGTCCAAAACTTTTGTTGACATATCTGCTACTCAGACTCTCCCTCAGGCCCCTAAGAAGTGTTGGGGCTCCACTTCAACTGAGCATGGAAGGGGTATCATCAAGTCACTGGCATTGCCAGCAGAGAAGATAATTTGAAAACAGAGAAATGTCAAGAGACATCCATGTGCAAAAGCATTGCTGCTCTGCACTGGCACACAAAAACACAAATGAAACAAGCTCTGCCCAGAAGAAATGTATATTCTACTGAGAGGAACAATATGTTCACAGATAAGTATAACAAAAGAGTTTGTAATGATAATGTAACATAATCTGGTGTCTCTGTTTTAGTCTTTGGGAAAGAGAAAGTAAGCCTAGCTTTCAAAAGAAAAAAATCTCCATTCAAGGCGACCCAGCTATCTTCATATTCTTTAGAAATGAGTCCCCAGGGTACGTTGGGGAGCTAGTCAAAGAGAAATGACCTATCTCTAAATCCTTATTAAGTTCCACACATGAAATTTTAGTTTAAAATGTAGTGGAAATAATGGTCTTGGGTTTAGAAGACCTAAGAATCCCAGGTCTGACATGCACTGGCTGTGTGACCCTAAGCAAGTCACTGGGAGCCCATTTCCTGGGAATAAGAATTAGATTAACTACTTTACAAATTGAGAGTCATGGAAGTACTTTTTAAACTTTATCAGAGTCTCAGAATTAGAGGGATTTCAAGGTCATTTAATCTAACCTCTTCCTTTAAACTTCCCCTAACAAAAAGCAATCCTCTCACTACCTCAGTGAAACAGCTTGAGTAGTAGTCAGGAAATTCCTACTTAGATTGAGAAGGAATCTGCTTCAGCAGTTCCTTCCCATGCTTTGCTCCTAAGGCTGCTCTAGTAGTATTTGTGCTCAGAGGAAAGGAGTTCATCTGAATAATAAAAAATGGTTCGTTTACATGTCTTCTCCCTATGTCTTTCCAATTTTCTCCATCAGATTTTTCTATTTAAGACCAAAACCAGATTCCAAGCAATCCCACCTGGTGCCTTCCTAAGAGCTCCAGGCAGATAGAAGAGGAAAGAACTAGTGAACAGTATGAATTTTCAAGGAACAATGAGACCTATCTATGGCAAACTGTCTTATTTTTCTTCCAAAACAACGGAACTGCAAACAAGGGAGCAGGGAGATGCCACCATTAAACTTTCTACCACATCCCAAGACAATTTTATGTCAGATAGATCTTGGGATAGAAAAAGTAGAATTAACAGCATGCTGTAAAAATGAATGAATCACCCCAGGACATTTGGGGTTGGATTTCATGAGCAGATGGTACTCTCTGCTCATACTGATCTATACTCCTCTAAACAACTCCATGTGGCAAATTGCGCGCCCCCCCCCCCCAAGTTGCATCTTCAAAGCTAGGAGACTCACTCTGGCAAGGCAAACACTTTGTCCCTAACTTCCTAGAAAAACAAAACAGAAAAAAAAACCAAATCCATTCTTCCTTCACTCCCAGAAAGGAAGGCACATCAGCAAAAAGCCATCACAAAATTTTCAGAAAAGAGAACAAAGGTCTAAGGACCCTTTTGCTTAAGGGGCATTTTAAAAGTCAAACTTAAATTAAATAAAACAGCCCCGCTCTCTAAGGTGCTCCCCCAGTTATGCCTCCTCTTGCTCCAAAAGTAACGCAGGGAATGCTAGTTAGTCTTGGAAAGTTTTTCTTGCTTTCCTTACACTCCAGAAAGCTAGCAAAGCCACTTCCAAATTCAAATATTCTGCAAGGAGAAAAATTCCAACCGGAGAAATTAAACTCCTCAGTTCACTTGGCCAAATATTTACAAAGAGATAACTATAATCATACAAAGACCTTTTTCTTCTCTTGTGCTACAGAAAATCTGGTTCTAGAGTTGAAACCGAATTCCCCCATCTCCCAGTGCCTCAGCCTGCAGCCAGCAGTCCTCAGTAGGCTAAACTGTCTTGCCACTGGCTCTGCTGACCTTTCTCATTTCCAGAATGAGAGGCACAAGGCTTCCTGCTTTCTGCTCAGTGCAGCTCCCCTGCCTACAAACAAGTTCACCAAACCCTAGGCTTCTACCTGTCTCGGGCCCCCACCTCCCCCACCCCCAGGAGCCTTGGGCCAGGGAGGCGAACCCAAGGACCTGGTGACCCACACACAAGGTAGCAACTGGAATTATTAGAAAGAACAAAGGGATCGTGTAGACTCACCCAAGCAGCGGTAACTCTGTATCCCACTGGATATGTAGAGAGACTAGTCCCACCCACCCCCGGGTCACATGGCTCGGAGCCTAGTAGATGATCAAAGGGGCTTTGTGGCCGCTCAGAACAAGAGACTCCCCGAGTGCAGCAGAGAGGTAGGGAGGCAAGCTGGAGGGAAGCTTCAATGGGCAGCTGCGAGGGGGAGAGAAACTTGGCTGCAAGGGAGTGATCCCTGAAAGAGGGAAGGAAGAAACTGCTTCTAGGTAGCATTTTTTTTCCCCTCCCAGAACCAGGAAAGAGCTCTGAAAAGACCTGAACCTTCTCCTGCCTCTCTGCCAAGTAAATTTCCAAGTTCCCTGCAGGGCTAGGGAACCAGGCTGGGGGTGGGGGTGGGGGGTGGATGTGACCTAAGTAATATGACCATAAAGGAATGCTACTGCTCCCCTCTTCTCTCTGTGTGGGTGTAGGTGTGTCTCAGTATAATCCATAGACCTTGATAGAATGGAAGGAGTGGGTAGACTGGGAATCCAAGAACCTGTTTTCTCAGCTACTTGTGGGAACTTGGGTAACTCGAGACTCAGTTTCCTCATCTGTCAAATAGGAGGCTTGCACTACATTCATCAAGCATTTACATAATCTCTCAAGACACTTCCAAATTTAAGAGAAGAGCTGGAAGGCCTAAAACCTTAAAGATTTTCTAATCCAACTCCATTTTACAGATGAGGAAACTGAGAGAGGTTAGTAAGTGGTGGGGCCAGGTTTTAAAGCAAGATACTATACTCTAGGGGTTTTTCCACATGACGCCATTCATCTACTGTATAACTGGGAGGGGAAAATTCCAAATGTAAGACGACTGCAACTCTGGGGGAAAAGACCTAAGGGAGGCAAGTTTGGTAGTAGAAAAAAATATATGTATGTATGTATCAGGGAGGAGGGGTTCCAAACCCCATCCCACCCCCGCATTA
The DNA here is from genome assembly GCF_028372415.1 of Notamacropus eugenii. Classification (NCBI taxonomy): domain Eukaryota; kingdom Metazoa; phylum Chordata; class Mammalia; order Diprotodontia; family Macropodidae; genus Notamacropus; species Notamacropus eugenii. The sequence continues at coordinate 318,211,692 of NC_092873.1, read as the reverse complement.
ATGCACTCACATTGGCATTCAAAGACCTTTATAACCTGGACTTCTATCTTTCCAGTATTCTTTATACCTACTTTCCCTCACATTCTCTGCCATGCAGTGGCACAAGACACTGCATTTCCTAACTCTGAGAACCTTCCCTGGTTGCCCCCCAAGCTTGGAATTCTTTTCCCTCCTCATCTCTGTCTCCTGGTTTCCCTGGCTTCCTTTAAGTCCCAGCTAAAATCTCCCTTTGTACAAAGAGCCTGTCTCACTCTCCCTTAATGCTAGTGCCTTCCCTTGGTTGATTATCTATAATTCACTCTGTAAATATCTTTCTGGTACTTAATTGTTTTTATGTTGTCTCCTCCATCAGACTGGTTTTTGTTTTGTTTTGTTTGGCTTATTTTGTATCTTCAGCATTTAGCAAAGTATATGGCACAAAGCAGTTATCTAATAAAGCAGTTAGGTGGTGAAGTGAATGCAGCACTGACCCTGGAGACTGGAGGACCTGAGTTCAAATGTGGCCTCAGATACTTACTAGCTGTGTGACCCTTGGCAAGTCACTTAACCCTGTTTGCCTCAGTTGCTCATCTGTGAAATGAGCAGGAGAAGGAAATGGCAAACTTCTCTAGTATCTTTGCCAAGAAAAACCCCAGAGGGGGTTATAGAGAATCTGACATGAAAAGACTGAACAAATCACCTAATAAATGCTGTGGACCGACAGGGAACGCCCAGAATATAATTAGTCTAAGGAAGAAATTTTCCATCCCACTTCAACTGATGGGCACGAGATGAGTCAAAAAGATTAACAATGTAACCACAAGGTGTAAAATAGATGTTAAGGAATTTTCCTACAATCCCACGGCAAAATGTAAGTCTTTAGTCAAATTAAGAGAATTAGAGGGAAGGCTTTGGCCATTGGATAAAGGATAATCACATCACACAGGAAACTTCCATGTTTATGACTGCAAAAATCAGTTTTGCCCCCTTGGGGCTATGTCTAAAATAGCATGCCAATCTAGCAGTAGAGCGTGTTAGTTTCTAGATTTGGAGCCAGACTGGAGAAAGAACTGTGCCCTTGAAAAGGAACGACTGAGGATTGGATGGAGAAGGGGGTAGGAGAGGCCTTTTTCTTTTCTCTTCCCCCCACTGACAATTGGAGGTACTAGACCAGGAAGAGACAATGCATCCAACTGGGAGCAGAGAAATACTGAGGCTCGATATGAGTGAGGAAAGTTACCAAAGGAAAAAAGTAACTTCAAGGAGTATAATCTCACATGGTAGGGAGAAGTGCCTACTATGGATTCAAGAAAAAAGCTGATCTGATTGGTGCAGAGGGCTCCACATTAAAGTGTTCACCATTTTTCCTTTTATTTTTGCTATATTTAGCAACTATGTTGCTAAAATATGTTATTACTTAAGTCCAAACTGGAGGGGAAGGGAGGGGAAGACACTTTGGGTGGTAAAGCCATAGATTTCCTATTTTTAAATATTTGTGAGCAATATTTCATATCGTACCCAACAGTAGAGGTTTTGGGTTGTTTTCTTTAACCTTGTATGTCATAAATCCCTTTGGAAGTCTAATAAACTATGGTCTACTTCTCAGAATGCATAAAATACAAAGAAAACATATATTGAAATATGGTTACGAAACATCTCTTAAACAGACAAACAGACCCCAGGTTAAGAATAGTACTTTAGAGAAGTTTAGAATATAACCAGCGTTCATTTTCAATTTCTCCACAATGCCTTTCTGAGCCACACTTGGATACTGTGGAAAGTTCCCTCTCAGGCATACCAGAAAGGAATAGGAGCACTGGCTGGTGACTTGTACAGAGCACCACCTAGTGGACAACATGGATATACTCCCTCATTGGATAATTAATATAGTGACACACTGCCTTTTTGTAGGTTTAAGGAAGACAGCACATGAATAGATTTGGCCTACTTACACTACTTCAGTACCCCGTGTTATAGTTTATATACGATTATATGTAAGTCTTAGATGTCACATAACTTTTCCCTTACATCCAACTGAAATCTACCTCCAGATAATTTCTAGGTTTCTAGTTTTGCCTTTAGGGACCAGCAGAACAAATCTAATCTTTCTTCCACATAACAGGTCTTCAGACACTCAGAAACAGCTATCATGTCCCCAAGTCTTCTATAGGTTAAATATCTTTGCTTTCTTCAGTTGCTATATGGCATGATTTTAAGATCTTGCACAATTCCCTTCCTCAGGATATTCTTCAGCTTATCAATGCTCTTCTTAAACTATAGCTCTAAGAACAGAACACAATATTCTGGAAGTAGCCTAATGAAGAGTACAGTGAGACACATGTAGTATATTTGAATAGAGCCAATGTCCAAAGCAGAGAAATAATTGAATGATGGTGGCAGAGAGAGAGTCTGGAAGGGGGAATAAGGAGTGGAGTATTCAGACTTCCTCTCTAGGACCAGTGTGTATGTGACAAGGTACAACCAGAACTGGAATGGACAGCCAGAGATGCAGCATCTTCTGAGGAAAGCCAGGTCTCCATGGGTGCAAAAGATGTAAAGAGGAAGAGGTTTAAAATCAAAATGGAAGTTTGTTAGTTATGGAACAGGAATTCTAGAGGGCACAAGGGAAGGAGCAGAAAGAGCTAGAGTTGAACATGTGAAGAGAAGGACTGAGATGGTTGGTAAGACGAGAACTGAAAATGGCATCAGAGATGGGAATAATTTACTCTTAGGAAACCCTGGAACCAATATTATAGAAAATGGAAGGACAGTAAAAGATTATGGGAGTTTGATAAGCAATGAAAACATGAAGAAAAAAGAACACTTCTTGACTGGTCTTTGCATCAAGATGACTCAGTTAATATCGTTCAATGTGGATCCTGTCAGGCTTCAGGTCCTTCTCAGGACCTGGCTTATAGTATTCCTCTCAATCAACAGTCACCAAGCATCTATTAGGCACCTACTATATACCAGACATTGTGTTAGTTGTCAGGAACACATACACACAAAAATGAAATAATCTCCACTCAAAAAGCTTACCGTTCTAATGGAGAGGCCAACAAGTATGTTTATATATACATTTATGTATGTTTGTATACAGAAGAAGTCTATACAAAATAAATACACCCTAATTAAGGAAGAAGATCATTTGCAGCTAGGCGGAAGAAGAATCAGGTAAGGCTCCATGTAGACCAGAGTGATGTTTGACATTCATACTTAAGGAAGGGATGGATATCATGAGGCAGACGTTGAGGAGGGAAGTGCATTTCATGTACTGGAGACAACCAGTGCACAGGACCAGAGATGGAGTTCTGGGTTTGAGGAAGAAAATTAAGGCTAGTTTGACTGGACCTTAGAGAGAGAAGAGGGACAATGTACAATGAAGTTAGATAACTAGGTTCAACCTAATTTGTGAAGAGTTTGAAAGGTCAAAAAGAGGAGTTTATATTTTATTCTAGAAAGGTCATTGGAGTTTATTGAGTAGGACAGTGATACTTCCAGATCTTTGTTTGAGGAGAATAATTTTAACATCCCTTTGAAAGATTGATTCGGGGAGACAATTGGTGCATAGGAAAACCAGTTAGTAAACTATGGGAAGAAAGAGGTGAATTTAAAAGGGAGGGGAAAGCAAACTGAATAGTAAGAAAAGAATGGATTTTGAGAGCGTAGACAAAAAAGTGAAAAAATCTGGAAAGTGATTAGATACGTGGGGTGAGAGAGTGGCCAGAAAAATGGTACTCTAGACAGAAATAAGGAAGTCTGATACATGGGAAGCTTTTGGAAGAAATATGCACATTTGAGATGCCAGGCTGAATTCAGGAGAGTAGGGTTGGATATATAGATTTGTATTTCCATATACAAAGAAATGATAATAAAATCCATAGGAACTAGTAAGGTCACCAAGAAAAAGTATACAGAAAGGACAAAGTCTTCAGGTTCATTCCTCCACCCCTAGTCTTTGTCCTTACCGAGATCTTTAGTCCTTAGATTCTGGGTGGGGAACCAGAGGACTTAAGGTCACATGTGGCCTTCTGGGTCCCTGGTTGCAGCCTTTTCACTGAGTCCAAGTTTTACAAAACAAATCTTTTCATTAAGTTTGGGTTCAGTCAAAGGGTCGCACTTAAGAACCTAGAGGACCACTTGTGGCATTGAGGCAGCAAGTTCCCCACCCCTGTTCTAGTTCAATATCAAACTACAGCCCTTATCTTGACATCCATCCTTCCCAAATCTGAACCCTGGATTGCTCCTATCACCTGCTTCCTCAGCTCCTATTCACAATTAGGAGGAAGTCATTTACTCAAAGAGATTAGGTCCTTTTCAAATTTATGTAATCTAATCTCACCTGGGCTCCCCCTACAACAAAGCAATCCTTCCACATCCCAATTGATTCTCCATCTCACTTCCTACAGTGGCTATTCAAAAATTCTTCCCTCCTCAAACGTCCCTCTATTTCTAACCTGAGGACATATACTTTGCTAAGGAAATAGACTCCATTAGTACAAGTCTCCCTTCTCAATTTTTCTACATCTCAAAACACATCCAAAGTATCCCTCCAGTCTTCTGGTTAAGGCCAATCCTTAACTTTCTTCTCCAGTAGTTTGCCTCCAAAGTTATCCCATTTCCTCTCTTATCTTCAGTCTTTCCATATCTTGCTACTATTCCTTCCTTGCTACCTACAAACACACTTGACTTCCCCCAACTTTTAAAAAATTAAACAAAGTCTTTCAGATTCTTAGATATAAGAAAACCTGAAAGATAGAAAGGTTGTAAAGAACACTAAATGCCAAACAGAGGAGTTTATATTTGCTAAGTTGGGTGGGTCCTTAGCTGTGTGGGAGGTGGGAGGGAGGGAGGGAGGGTTAAATTTTAAGAATATCATTTTGGTGGCTGAGATGAGAATGATTTAAGAATAAAATTCCAGCAGTCACAGTACTCTTAGGGGGGAAGTGAAGAGAATGTGAACTAGGGCAGTAACTATGTGAATGGAGTGAGAAGGACAAATTCTAGGGATGCTGTGGAGATAGAAATGACAAGGTTGGGCAAATGGCAGGATCCGTGAGAGGAGCGAGTATGAGAAGGTGAGGGTGATACTGAGATGGACAATATGATCACAAGGATGGCGATATTCCCCCTTCTGCTACTTACAGTGTATCTTAGAATGCCCTTTTAATCATATTATGTAGCTATCTTACATTAAAGTGTGCTTGAATTTTTATCTGTGTTTTATCTAATTCTAGCAGCTACTTGGCTTATACATATACAGGTAGTATCAAACTTAAAAAGAAACAGGGGCCACTCAACCATATATATATATATAAGGATTTCTACATCCCTGTAGATGGCATATTGACTAAGAAAACTATATATCAACATTATCCATGTTCTGTTGTACTCTTATTTATTTCATTAAATATTTAAATATTTCCCAATTACCTTTTAGTGGAAATGTTATGGTTAATGGGCCACATCAGCCTAGACTACAGCACTTACACCCCTGAGGCTCAATTTGGGGAGGGGAGGAAAGGGCTCACCGCTCACCACTCACCACCCACCACCCAGCCCCTCCCTACTAGCTACTCAAGTGAAAGAGTAGTCCCATACCCATCTAGCTCCCTCTGCAACATCCACTGGAGACTGTGGAGTTCACTATTCATCTGTCACCCACTATTACCCTCTATGGCTTCTCTTCTTTATCTTCATCTCCCTGCATTAGTCAGTCACCACCATCCCCTCAAGCTGTGTCCTGGATTTCTTCTTTCTTAGCCAAACTCCTTGAAAAGGCTGTGCTGCCTCTACTTCCTCACTACTCACTCCACAAGCCTCTGTAATCTGACTTTTGAGATCATTAATCAACTGAAACTCAGGATAGACTCTTCAGAGTCCTCTTCATTCTTAACCTATCTGCTCCATTTGACACTGAAGACCACCTTCTCCTACTGATAATATGTTCTCTCTAGACTTTTGTGGAAGAGAGAACAAAGCTGACGACTGTGCAGCTCTGCCTCCTTAAATCCAATTCACACACAAGACCTCACTCTCTTAGCCCAACATCATGATGTCATTCATTGACCCTCTTCAAAAATGAAGGATGAACAACAAGAAGAGGTAATGAGTTAATTTTCAAACATTCAGAAATCAGATGTAAATTGGAAGCTAAGAAGGTGGGTAGGACTGGGAGTGGGGGATGATGAGCACTGTTTGGACATTTTGAATTTGAGATCCCCATTTCATCTGAAATATCCAATAGGGAGTTGGTGATGTGGGACTGAAGCTAGGAGTCATGTACACAAAGGTGATAATTGAACCCATGGGAGCAGATGAGTTCACTAAATGAGACAGCACTCAGACAACAGGGTTTAGGACAGAATTTTTGGTTACCAATTGGATGACTATATCAGTATTGTAGGTGAAAGAAGCTGAGAGATAAACTTAAGGAGGTGGTCGTGTAAAAGTTAACAAAACTTAACATCTTATTGAATTTGGGGAAAGTGAGAGTGAGGAGACAAGGATGACACAGAGCTTGTCAGTCTTGATGAGTAGAAAGATGATGCTTCCCTTGACAGTAACAAAGAAGTGCAAAATGAGAGAAGTTTGGCAGAAATAGAAGTTCTTTAGTAAACTCCCACTAGTAGCTGCGTAAAGGATGAAGTGAAGAGAGAGGCATGATACCCGGATACCAATTAAGAGGTTCAGGCAAGAAATACTGGGGGTCCAAACTAAGGCTGTGTCAGTGTGAGTAGTACATAAGTGGGTGGCTTACCTTTAAAGGTGGTGGGTTCCCTTTCTTTGGGAATCTTCAGGCAAAAGCTGGATGATCATTTGTAGTATACATAATAGTGAATGGGTTCCACTAGATGGCTCCTGGTGTCCCTTCTAATCCTTCATTTTTGTCATTCTATTAGAGCCAGACTGTAAAGTTTTAAATGCTAGAGGAATTTGTATTTTATCCCTCTGGCAAGAGGAAGGCACTGTTTTCTCACCATCTAAACTGCAATAACTATTTTTTTCTAAGGGGGCCATGAAAATAATCATAATAATAAACTTTAAAGCTCTTCTGTAAGAGCAGAAGGGAATTTAATGAATTAGCCTTATCGGAAATTTCCAAAGTTTATCCCTACTCATCTTACTCCATTGAAGGCCCATGTAATGAGGTGTTTAGATCCTACTCTATAACTGTCTCTCAGGTGTCATCCTGGGTCAACAGATAATAACTCTCTGTGACAGTGGTGACTGCCTGAGGGCTGTGAGTTGCAGTAGGGTTAGGGAGTGGGGAAAACATGTAAACACATTCTATAAAGCTCATTTAAAAGTCTCTAGGGTATTTGAGTAGAAAAAAACCTCACTAGACTAGAAGTTGATGACAAGGTTCTGGATCTAGTTCTAGCTTTGCCACTAATTAACTATATAACCTTAGGGAAGCATGCCACTCCAATGGCCCCAAAAGAATTGGATTTTTTTAGTACAACTCCTACACAAAGACCTTCACATTTTTCAATGAAAGCAAAGTTTAGCTCAAAGTCAACAAAAGCAGGACTAACACAGAGAATTCACTTCAACCTCCAGTAAATGTCACTGTGATTATTTAATACAGTATGCAAACATGAGGTTAAATTTGAGTCAGCCTGTGTCCACAGGAGTCAGCATAGAATGAATGAGGTGCTTGCTACATTTGAAAGTTATACACATAATTTCAAAGTTAAATAACCTCTCTGTGGAATTTTAAAGATGCCACATCTGCTCCAATTCCTCAACTTTATTCTTTTTTTCTAACTATAATATGATAAGCTAGCTTGTCCCCAAACAACTTTTTAAAACTTGAAATAACCAGAAAATCATTTGAAATTTCCAAGAATTAAATTTATATTTACTTAAAATGTGCATTGTCTTGGTTTTTAAAAGCAAAATAATATTCCTTAGTAATGGATAAACACAAAATCATTTTTCTTAAAAAAAGAATTCATTAGAGCATATGAAACTGGCACAAGCAAAGATAAGAGTCAATAAAAATGATGAAAATTCAGAAAAAGAAAAAATCCCATATCCAGAAAATACAATCCTTAGTTTATTTACAGTAATTCATAAAGTATAGTTATCAATGGACCACTACATTTTCCTTTTACATTTTTGCTTGAAACAAATTGTATGAAGCCTAATAATTGGATAGTATCCATGTGGAATATATTAATAAGAAAAGAAATCGCTCCCCCAAAATTACATTTTTGTTTATTTTTGGATCTCCCTGTCACACCTAAGCTAGAAATGCAGCCACCAATCGTGGACCTGATCTCAATAATGATGAGCACCAAGCTTTAACCTGTTCTATTTTTTTTCTTTTTTTTTACTTATGCAGCATGATAGCCTCAATTCCCAGGGGCTCACCATATTGATGCTGGAGTTATTGTAGACATGTAATTGGCTTTGGACATACTGCAGCTCAGAACTCCCAAACTCAAATAATCTATTATTTTCAAAATCCCCAGTAGCTCAGACTACAATGTGCACCACCATGCCTAGCCAATTAGATATTTTTAATAATAAAACCAAACTTTTTAAAAAACCACATGTGACATTAAAAGATTATGAAAAGATTAAAAGATCATTTGCATTACATAAAGTTGCTTTTATAAGCACTAAGTGTCAAAAGCCCCATCTGAAGAGAGAAATGTTGGTTTTACATGAAGCAATTGAAATGCTTAGAATGGTTCTTGGCAAATTTTACGTAGCTATGCATGATACAACTTAGAAAGAAATGCCCACATGTCCAAAGATTCTCATGATTAGTTGAGAAATCAAAATCTTTTTGCACTGAAAATGGATGAAGCAACAAATGCTCACTTGATTACATATATGCAATATGTTGTTCAAACTCATTAATAAAGATTTGTTACTTTACAAACCTATTTGTGGCAATTTTGTGCTAAAATTAATTTTTAATGTAGCTGGAAATAAAAAATGATACAGTATGGGAGTCTTAAATTAGACCTTGAATTGAGTGAGCTCAGTCAATGCCAGACAAAATTCAGTACTATAAACAATAGTTTAAAAGGTGGACACTTGTGTAATTTCGGTATATTGTATGCTTCATAGTCAAGTATTTATATAAAGAAATATGAATGACATGTTACAAACAGGTTTTCAATTTGTTACAAAGGTAATCAAGTTTATAAATATATTCCATTAAAAAAAAAGACTTTGCAAAATTGTGTGATAATCTGATAATGTCATTTTTAAACTATTGTGAAACATGCTGGCTTTTTCCTGCCAAAGTACTTCAAAGGACATTAGAGCTAAAAGAGGAAATTGTCATTTTTCTTAGTAATAATGATGATGAGGCAAATTAGTTTTCTAATAAAAAAGCTACCCTGAAACTTGGTGAATACTTGTTTAAATATTACTCTAAATCAATACAAGGTTTTTAAATTTATACTCTGATCCATAAATAAAACGATCTGTGGATAATAACTTCATAAGCTAATATTTGTAATGTTTCCCAATAAAAAAAAAATAGTTGCCTCTGCAAATAAAACAGGAAAATAATGATGTGCTTATTTATCACTTGACTGATTTATATGACCAAATTCTATTTTATTTTAAAGATGTAAGTATTTCTTAATATGAATATTTAAGGAACTCATCTGCCATGGACAAATATTATATACTTGGTTTTTCCTCCATCACATAGTAGAGGACATTAAAACAAGTCACAGGTGAATAAGGAGGCTAATTACAAGGCTATTGATCTGGTTTATAAAACAATCAAGGAACATTTCCCTTCTTGTAGACAGAACAAACAACATTTTCCATTTTCCATGATCTTTCAAATATTACTGAAAGTGAAAGTAATCACAACTTCTAGTTCTTTCAGTAGCTTAGTATGCATTCATCTGGGCAAAGTGTCTTAAATCCAAGCTGTTGGATACAATGCTAATGACAGAGTCCCACAGGGTTTCCTTGTTTACAATCAGGTCTCTTAATGTTCTTTGCAGTCCACTACACAGCTTCTTCTGGGGCAATGAAGTAGGAATTTACTGAAAGTGAAATGGTTCTTGGGAATAGGAGCTCAGATGAATTGGTTCAACCATTCTGGAGAACAATTTGGAGTTAAGGCCTATCAAACTGTGCATACCCTTTGATCCAGCAATGCCACTACTGGGTCTATTATCCCAAAGAGATCAAGAAAAGGGACAAGGACCTATTTGTACAAATAAATCTACAGCAATCCTTTTTGTGGTGGCAAAGAATTGGAAATTGAGGGAATGCCTGTCAATTGGGGAATGGCCAAACAAGTTGTGTTTTATGACTGTGATGGAGTACTATCGTGCTATAAGAAATGATAAGTAGGATGATTTCAGAAAAACCCAGAAAGACTTATATGAACTGATGCAAAGTGAAGCAAACAGAACCAGGAGAACATTGTACACAGTAACAGCACTATTGTAATGATGCATCAACTGTGGAAGGCTTAGTTACTCTGATCAGTACAATGGTTCAATTCAATTCCAAAGAACCCGTAATGAAAAATGCTGTCAGGTGGAGAACTGATGAACTCTGAGGGCAAAGTAAAGTATATTTTTTCTTACTTTATGTTTCTTGCCTTCTATTGGTATGGGTTTATTTCTTTTTTGCAATGTGGCTAATATGCACATGTTTTGCATGACTTCACATGTGTAATTGATATCATATTGTTTGCCTTCTCAATAGGTGGCAGAAGGGCGGTAAGGAGGGAGAAAATTTGGAATTCAAAGTTTTTTTAATGAATGTTAAAAATAAAAAATTTTTCGAAAAGAATAGGAGCTAAGAATATCAGAGACAGAGAGTGGGTATGGAGGAGACTAGAAAGAAAGGTTTGAGTGAATTGAGAAAGAGGAAAGTCTTTGAAACGACCTGGTGGCAAAGTTAAAAAGGGGGAGAAGTAGAGGGGAAAAGGAGGTAGAGAGGAACCATAAGTCACCTAAGGCCAATGGAAAAAAGATTAGGAGGTCAAAACCCAGACTTCTTGAAAACAGTAAAATATGCTTACAATGCCTAGGAAAGTGTTATTGTGAAGAAAGTATTTTGTAAACTTTAACTATAGAAAGAAACAAATGATTATATTCTGCTAAGAAGACCATTGCAATAGCCTCAGTTGGTCTCCTTGTCTCTTCCTTCTCCAGTCAATCCTCCACACAGATGCCAAAGGATGTTTCCTGTTGCACAAGTGTGTACCCAGCGATCCTTCTCTCTCCTCTGAGGTAGCCAGGCCTGGAGTCATGAAGAACGGAGTGAAAATGTAGCCTCAAGCTCTTACTAGCTATATAATTAAACTTAGACAAGTCACAAACCTCTGTTTGCTTCATTTTTCTCAGCTGTAAAAAGAGGATAATCTACCTCTAGGTAACATCTACCTGCTAGGGTTGCTGTGAGGATATATAAGATAGTATCTGTAAAGCACTTAGCATAGGTGCTATCTAAATGCTACTTATTGCTATCTATCAGTACTTTCTCACTTTGTGAACTCATCAACTCCCATGGTTTCAAGTGTGTGTTCGTCCTTCGTTGCCGAAGAAGACCGTGCCATCAGAGAAATGATGACATGACTTGCACTTGACTTTGTTTATGAGTGAGAGAGGGATGTGCAGGTCACCAGCCTCACTTCTCCTCCAGAGTCATCTGAATCCAGTGAGCAGATATTCATCAGGATGACTGGAGATGACCCAGGATGAGGCAATTTTGATTAAGTGACTTGCCCAAAGTCACACAGCTGGTGA